>NC_046626.1:9903458-10083458 GCF_900324465.2 Anabas testudineus | reverse complement strand
AATAATAATTAGCAATTAAGACGTGGGGAACCTCTTGAAATTGTCTTCAATATGTCCTATTAATGTCCAGACTATGTGGCCCTGAGCAAGGACTTGACCTTTTTCAAATTGATTGATAGTTTGTTTGTTTTTTTGTTTTTTTTGCATATCGTACACTACAATATCACAGTAACATAAAGGTTGTAATTTGTTCTTTTACAAAAGTAGGATACAATTACAAGACGTGCAGAAATCTTTGAACACTAGGTGGAGGTAGCACACCTATAATGAGCAGCGCTGCGGACAAACAGCTCAGCTACACCTTCTTTTACTAGATTGTCTGTTTTGAAGTGAAAATATTTGATCACGTCACACCATCCCATGAACATCTCCTAACGTTCAGTGCTGGAGCACATGATGATGATGATGTGGACTTTTATCTGCGTTTCCACATAATTTACTTAAGTTTCGGCACTTGTGATGTTTGTAGTTTCTGCACCGTGAGAGGATTTCAGGTCTTTGAAATGTGATTTTCAGAATTCATACTGCTAAAAGGGTTTTATCACAGATCATAGATAATGGTCATGTCCAATCCCCGGTCATCAGCTGTAGCTTTTGGCAACACCAACAATGAACAAACGGAGCGTTTTCTCCTGTCGCATGAGTCCATTCCAAATGACAGTCTGAAGCCATGCTCGCAGCCACTATTACATCACCTCCACTGTTCTGCACCACTGCACAGAGTGCTTTTCTATGAATAATACAGAGAGACTAGGGAGAGAGGGACGTGGACATGGGGTTTGGTTACTAAATGATGGAGGGAGTACATACTGTTAGATACGGAGTGAGACTATGGAAAGATGGAGTTTGCAGGATATTCTTAGGTGAAGTCGAGTTACATGTGTAGTGCACACAGGAAATAATAACATCAGACACTTGTGCATGGGTTCTGATTTAACTTTATTTAAAAACCTAATAAGTTGTCAGAAAATGTTAGCACTTCCTGAGAACACAAAACACATTCCCATACACACGTGTGAGCTTTGTGTTTACATTACACAAAGACAGGACACAATGTCAGAGAGTTGGTACAGGGCACAATGAAAAATGGCAGCAGCGTGTCAGATCCCGGCCTGTCTAAAGGAAGACAAGGTTATAGACTGTGTTTTCCCATGAGAGAGCAGACTTTAGTATAGAGGGAAAATAACATATTGCATTCTGAGATCAGCAGGCAGGTCCTCTATCACAGCATACGTGCAAACTCACACACAGACTCAGACACACACACACACACACACACACACACAGGAGGCAGGAAACGAGACTGTCTCTCATGAAACTCAAATACAGATAATAAGACATCCTCAGTCGGAAAGGTGAGAACAATCTTCTTTCTGTATTGGAAAATTGCTTATATCCTGCCACATTTGCAGCAGCAAGAACACTATGATAAAAAAAATATCCTAAAAACAACGTAATAATTTTGCTGGTTCTGTCGTTTTGCTTCAGTTGCTCATTCGTGCCGGCACAGACATGCAGTTAACACAGAGTTAACTGAGCTCAGTGTATAATTAGACAAACAAAAAAGAGAGGGATGAAACATCTAAAGGAGAAGAGACTCCAAATGATTACACATTCACTCCGCTTCCTTCCCCCTTGCTGCACACATAACCACCAATTAGAGGAGAGGAGAGGAGGATGAGACAAGCAAGCAGCCAGAAGTCTATTTGTGTCTCTATCTCTCCTTCTCGCTTCCCCTGAAGACACCCTGTGCTAGGGAGGGAGGAAAAGAGGATAAAATAGAACTGGAAAAACAAGAAGTATATAAATAAAGAAATCAGAGTGCTTCACATCCGGTCGGCTGATTGGCTGAGACGCAAGTCAGGCAGATCTGGGCCACAGTTACACTCATTGTTCAGTGAGCTTTTCTACACAGTCCAACCCAGCGACAGCAATGAATGTTGATTGTGACCTTTGGTCTTTGGGTACAGTGGAAACAGAGTGTCACTTCTGTGCATGGGTTTGCATCTTCGTCTCTGGATTTGCATGCGCCCACTCAAGCTTTTGTTCATTTTTGCTCAATCTTGACGTCGCCTGAGCGAGCCGCGGGGCACAGTCAACGGTCGATGGTTTTTATGTGATCCATACCAAACTCACCGACAGCGTTGAATGTTCACCGAGGCAGGCAGGACAGCAGCTGTGACTGTGAGTCGAGCTGACAGACAAGGCAGGGTGTAGAGCAGGCAGGACAGTCAGACATGCAGGGGACAGGGACAGAGCCGGGGACGTCGCTCAAACCACAGAGGTCAGGTCGCACAAAGCACAGGGACATAATGACACAGGACAGTGGCAGAGTGGGTCCACCTTCCACGGGGTAAATATGGTTATGGTTATATTATTCACCAAAAAGATCAGGAAGTAGGTTTCAGCTGGAGCATGAAGTGAGAGGATCTGCTTTGTTACATTACCAACACCTCATTAATCAGAGCACGATGAGGCCTTTCATCTTTACTTCAAAATCGTCCGTGACAGCATCTGAAAAACAGATGAAGAGGAAGCTGTTAGCACTGATGTTCCACAGTAGATTATCTCTGAAGGGTCAGTTCACCTCAAATTACAAAAACACATTTTCTCCATTTTCTCCAGTAGTATTTAGCCACGCAGCTAATAAGTTTTTCCTTTGTCCGGGATTTTGAGATTTCTTAAGCGAGTACAGTGGAGGAGACGGAAACGTGTTGGGGTCAAAGAATTGATGAGCAAAACTCAAAATGTTTGACAGCAGTGTGTTGTTTCTTAAAAAAGTCCACAGCCAGCTGTGTTCACAGGCACTATTTCTACAGTACAAAATAGTTTCAGTAAATACAGAGAATTAATCCAAGTAACAATCAAATCAATGATTTGAAATGTTTTAATATCATTTCGCAAGGCCCTGTATGTTTGTAATTTGGGTAAACTGACTTTTTAATTAGAGAAGATTTAAACACCCATGTGAAATGAATGCTTAACTGTTGTATTAAAAGTCTAAAATCCCATCTCTGTAATTTAACATTGCTCACAGCAACCACTTTTGAGCCTGCCATGGTCCCTATACTCATCTAGTCCAGAGAACAATGCTGTGATGTCCTACTGTGCAGCCAAGCTTTTTATACCCAGCCATCTCCCAGCCACAGGATAAGAGCCCCCATTGTTGGTAGCAGGCCATTTCTGGGGGAACAACTACAGACAGTGTCGCTGTGCTGCTGCACAGACCGACGGCTGACGTCAGGATGGTAAACGCTGATCTATGGTCATTCATTGCCTTGTTTCATCGGCTTAGGGTGCTGATGTCATCGGGCACAGCAGACCTGCATCCATTACTCTGCTGGGGCTGGGAGGCCGACGTCAGGCTAGCATGATAACATAGTGGCTACAATAGATGAGTAATACATCACGCTATTGCAGCTATAATACAGGAAGTCATAAAAAAGACAGTTTGGTTTTTGTCTCATGAGTTGGTTTGCTCTTTGAATCACTGCCTCTACGTTCATGCTTTCCATTATAAATATACAAAAAATGCTTGAATTCATTTGTCTGCTCACAGAGAAAGAACCATGTTAGGCATAAATATACATATAATATTTACAGTGACTTAACTGTCAGTGTAATAAATGAGTTTTTTAAAGATCTTTCTGTTAGATTTTTTGCTAGTGTTCGTACTGCAGCATGTGAAAATCTCTTCTCTCAGGGTGAGTGGAGCAGCTTCAGATAAGAGACTAAATCCATAAGCCATATTACATCTTCCCTTACCCCATCACAGTCTCACACATCCACACACACTTACACATCACGCCACAATGAGACAAGAAATTAAAAATAGGCAGAGGGTCAAGGGAGAGGAGAAAAGGGGGCTTTGCTATGGCAACCCCAATGTCAGTCAGCCATTTCTTCTTAATCCCCCCAGTTTAATGTTGCGCCCTCTCAGGGACCCCCTCTCTACAGCTGAATATTTCTTTTGTGTCGAGAGACTCTGCATGTATATGTGAGTGTGTGCATGTGTGTGTGTGTGTGAGAGAGAGAGGGAGTGATCATGAAGGGGGCAGGGATCGGGGTGAGAAAGGGGGAGATCATGGCTAACCCAGCTTAAATGGGGGGCCAAGCTGCGGGCCACTAAGTCTCAACATTACACTGGGGGTACCCACCAGAGATCAAATCACACACGCACGCATACATACATAGACATTTAAACACTATATTGATGGAGGGAGATAATTGTTTGAAATAGCAGATAATTACACCATATGGCAAACAGCCGCGCCGTTCCTCCCTGAGCCTATCACTGACAAACCCTGCACTGAAAACTTTTAAAACTCTCATGGTCCCTTGCTCTTCCTCAAGCAGGCCACTCTACATTACTGACAAAAGCAGTTTTAGAGGAGTGGGTGGGGAGAGGCGTCAGCTGCTAGACAAAATAAAAAGGCTCTATTTGTTCCTGACAATAAACGCCCCCATCTTTAGAGCTCCTCCACAGCTGCAGCCAGATAGGCTTTCATTTCTAACTGCAGACTAATAGAGAGCGATGTCTCCCTCTTCTACTGTAAGCCGATTTAGTGTGCAGGAGAAAATGGAGGAGCTTTATAGTCATCTTTCTGTGATGCTTCTCCACCAAGAACGAGGACAAAAGAATGTGACACATGGTGGGTTTTCAGTAATAGAGAAATTAAGGATTTTATGGAGATGTTTTAATGATGGTGTGCAGTATACCTGGTGGAAATGATGTTTATGGAATCACAATGAGGAGGCAAAATGGGAACACCTACAGACAGAAGATAAGAACAGACAAATAAAAGCAGTTAGAGCCAACAGACACTAACTGGAACATAACAATAAACATTCACATTTCTGGGATGCTGACTATTGAAATTAGTCAAATTTTCCTCACTAAGTTTTCTAATCAACAAATGATTAATGTCCAGCTCATCCGCCGGAAATACCAAAACGGACTTCCCCTGAGGCTGAGGCCAGCGGTGTGTCTCAGGGGTGGTCTGATGTGGCCGTGGGCGAGACTTTATGTAGCTGCATGTCCACTCCATGCTATACTGTACATTCACTGGTAATGACTAGCAGACCTGTAGTCTGCCAATAGGGGCCTCACACGCCACACCATGCCTTCACGTGCATATGCTCCTCTTTAATGGCAGCCTTCAGAGTTTATTTGAAGTGCGCTGTGGTGTACACAAAAAAAACTGAACCTTCTTATTTTTCATAAGAAAAGAAAAGCATGGCTTTATGGACCTGCTGTGTCCACATAGGTCTAATATTTGACCCTCATGGGTGGATTATATAAAGTGGGCATTTAAATCAATTCAGAATATAGACAATAATTACAGTTTTGCTGTTTTGTGGTGGTTCTTGTTTTAGCATAAGAAATAGTCTTGCCAAACATCTGGCTGTGATACTTTATGTGCCATAGGCTCCAGAAATTATTATAAATACACTGCCAAGGAAACCTAGCTGAAGAATCTAGCTTAATTTGTACCTCTTTGCCGCTTCTAGTTAATTTATTGCCCTTTTTCCCCCCTTGTTCTATTTAGCATTTGTTTCTCTGGACCCAAAAGCTTTGAACATAAACAAACAACCTAATTTTACATTTAACATCAATGCAGAAGCCAAAACTGACTTAACAAACATTATGAAACAGTAAAAATGCTCTGTCGTAGTCTAGTCTATTAGAGAGCAAAGGGCACATTGTAACACAAGGTGCAGAGTCTGTTCAACAAGTGCGAAGACATAAACCAAAAACAAAGGCGACGACTTAGTGCCTTGAGACTGATTGGCAGGGTGGGGTCGTTGGGTGACCCCTGACCTTTTTAACCCAGAGGAATGTTGTCGTGCTGGTGCGTGTATTGTTCCAACCTCCCCGAGGAGCCCCAACCCGAGCATCGGGTGAATGTGAACGTTGAATGTTCCTGAGGGTTTCTCCTTTCGCCCCAAAAACCTCCTCTTTCTTCGCCTAATCCTTTAGTTTCTGCTCTTCATCCCCAGACTTCAACAAACAAAAGGTATTAACAGGTCTCAGAATAGACTGTTGTTAGTCTGAAGAGCACATGCACGCTGAAAAAGCCACTAACTTGGGTGCCAGGCTGACTCCAGCTAAACCTCCTTTGCCCTATCGCTCATCAAATAAACTACTGTTTTTACTATTTGACTGTCTGGTTCTATGAGGTCTTTGTATCTTCAGACTGGCTAAGCATCTAGCTCTGGAGGAAGTCACCAGTAGTGGGCCAGACAGACAATTACTGACCAGGTATGTCCTTTATACCTACCTAGGGCTGCTCAGAGGAAATGGAGGAATTTATGATGTCATAAAAATGTGCCAGGAGAGGGGTGCCTAAGAACAGGTTGTCTCTGGAGCCGGAGCCATAAAAGCCTCCCGCGGCTTCCGCTCCCTCCCCCTGACTACCACGCAAAGTGACAACACAAGACAGAGCACCAGTGGGTTAGCACAAACAACACAACCTGTTTGTGTATAATTCAACTGTAAGCATGTAATAACAAGGTGAAATATGGATAATTATTAACACGTCAATGTGTCATTAAATAACAACAGCGTGATTAAAGATTTCTTGTTAAGACCAGGGGTGGAACGTAACAGCATATTCTTACTGCGCATAGATCGATTTTTGAGATATAAAGACGTGGTTCATCATAATAATCCTGAAAAAATTATTTGACTTAGATTTTAAATCAAAGCAACACACACACCTAGCTCCTAAAAATTGGTGCATTTTTACCTTCTCCAATAGAAAAATGTATTAAGACAACTAAACCATTTTTTTACATTTTCTTAATACTTCAGTACTCTGTACAGCTTTTTCATTTACTTTTACTTATAGTATTTCATACCACAGTATTTTCTTTTATAATACTAGAAAACATCATCCTGAAAACATGAACCGCAATGTCTAAAATATTTGTCTAAAAGTCTAAAAGACTTAAAGAACCTGGACTACTCTGGCATCATTAAAAGCTTTCTCTAATGCTTCTCTCTCCCCCCACCTCAATTCCCAACCCTCATTTTACAGTTTAAACCACAACAAAAACAAACCTTTATACAGGAAACATCTTTAGCGAGAGAGTCACCATCTGTCAGCTCAAACTGAGCAGATGTAAAGTGAAGAAAGCCTGAAAACCTTCTCTGTAGACGTACAGGACACCTTTTCCTCTTTCTCCGCGCACACGTCTGCACATCTTTACGTATTCACACAGCACCACTACATAAAGACAGACGCACTCGCACAGTCTCAGTGCTTGTTTAAAAAGGGAAGAGTGAAGGTGGTTATTTGCTCTACAGCCTCACTAAGGAGGTTTCCCATTGTAAAAAGGAGTGGCTGCACAGCCCTGTTTCCTTTCATCCCTCTCCTTGAGGCACGCTGCCTTTGTCTCACGGCGGTCAGAACAACCAGCCTCCCGGCTACGCTGCAGTGGTCAAATACCTGGGAACTACTACCGGCCTGGTGGGAAAAACAACAAGAGTAGGAGGAGGAAGAGAAAGAGAGGAAGGGGGATAAGGTGTGAGTGTTAATTTGAGGCATGATAAGCCTGAGACTAGCTCTGGACAGCTAAGAAAGAGAAGCTCATCAAATAAAACCCATAATTAAATCTCCAAAGGAAGGAGGAATTGTACAAAGCAGCAGACGACTATAAACACCTGGTACCAAACTGCAGTTTAAAGCAACAGCAAACTTGTTGACATCAAAGAAAAATGTAAGATGATTTCAGAAATCTAAATCGTGAGCAGCTGTTTTTGCTTTTCTGTTTGTTTTCTGTCATTGCTCCTCGTTCATCCTTATTAAAGTAGCAACTGTGTGTGTGCAATTAAGGACTCTGAGGTTAAGGCAGCTTTTTTTTTTTTTCCTCCCCCACAAATTCAAAACTTTCATGCCAGCTCAGCAGAATGAAAGCGGTTCCTGTACACAGCGTACTGTATAGGGGTAATGTGAGTTTAAGTCCTACCCAAACCCGACTGCAGCTGGCTGAATGTAAAGCTTTACGTTCCAGCCCATACAGCCTGCCTCGGCAACCCGGCCTCGCTGTCACACCTCACAAAGCAGAACTCAAGCGGCGGGGTTTGTGTTTAAAGCCAGGAGGAATGATAAGGCAAAATAAGGACAAATAAGGAGGAAATAAGAATGTGTCTATTCAAGAGAGTGTGGAGAAAAAAGTGAAAAGCCCTCAACAAAAGCTCTTTAGCTGAAACTCTGATGGCATGTCTCCAGTACGCTGAATACCAAAATATACTTTCAGGACAAATTGCAGCAGGAAACATAAGAAAGTGAAAATACCATTGAGGGATTGTTAAGACCATAATCCTCTCTTCTCATTTCTAGTTTTCGCTTAGCTGTCGAGAGGGAAGCGAGCACCCACAAGTTTATTTTCAAATAGTCCACAAAGAATGCCTGTCATTTCCTGGCGTTCCCCACTTCCATATGAAAGCCCCCCTTTCCTTTAGGAACAATGGGAAAGATTCCAAAATTTCCATGGGGCGTTTCTTGCTCAGTGATACAATAGAGAGCATGTTGTGACAGAATTGAGACAGGCTGTTTCTCTCAGCTGTGACAACTAATGCAAGGTTTTTGTCTTACAGCTCCCGTACTTCACGATTAACGCAGCCGCACAGCAGCTGTCTCATCTTAAATGTGTGAGCTGACAGTGACCTGAATCTGGCTCTGACAACTCATTGGAATATATTACTGATGTCTCGGATTCGAGGAGGGTTCAAATCAAAGGATTTCCGGAAGCAGGTGTTTTGACTTGAACAAATTTTAATGACTGTTTTTCTAATCCACGACTTTAGTTTTGACACACACACACACACACACACACACACAGAGTCACACACAAGCCGTCAGTATTTCTTCATTAACCAAAAGAGCATGTTTGGTCCTGAAGTGCAAAGAGTTCAAATGTCATGTGCTCCTGAACAGACCGAGAGCCTCTTGAAAGCCACCTGGTTTGACCCAAGCTCACCAAAGCCCATGGCTAGACAAGAGGTCAGGGGTCATCCACTCATCTAGATAGGCAGCATGTCACAATGCCTGGGGCAGGGACCAGGGGTCTCCATTACCTAACCTTTCCATTTATCCAACACTGCAACCACACACACAGGAGCCCAAACGCACACATATGGACACAGGATCCTGCTGCTGTGAACTCACTGAACTCGAAACTTCATTTACCTGTAACGCATGAACGCAACATGTAGCTGCTCAACAACTGCGATAAGATTCGCTGTTTTGGATCCTTAGATGTACAATTACATCTGAGGTTCACACGAGCATTAGATCTAACTCTTTTTTAATTCTGGAAATATAGTTAATTATCCATTGGGAATCTATCCTTTTATGTCCTCCAGATGAGTCAGAAATAATTAAAGAAGTTTGCATATTGTATTTTAATGATTGAAAAGAATTAGAGGGGAGCGAGTGTGGAAGCACTTTTCCTCCTCCTCATCCGTGCGTTGATGGCAGCAGGGAGAGAACTGCGGGGAGTCATGTGACAGTGGTGGGAGAAGTATGATGGGACTCCCTGATGTTACCAGCATTACATTTGAACTGACTAACAAAAACAATACAAATACTATTCTTTAATCGAACTGTTCTGTGACTTGTATTGAGAAGATGCTGTGTACCTATGGAGGAACCACACAGATCATGTGGTTGAGAGCCTCTCCACTGTGATAGCAGGTTGCTCCTCAACATAATTGCAGGGTGAAGCTGATGAAACTCGTCACATGTGATAATGAGCTACACAGGAATGATGATCATAGCTTCAACAGGAGATAAGATAGGCCAACATCCAACCAACCCTTTGCCCACATTACAGTAGCAGGAAGAGTGTGGCTTTGCTCTATTCACTCATTCCAGCCTGATAACTCTCTGAGAGCTACTCGAAACTGAATTAAACAGATGTGCACTCATTTGCTGCTCTTTGCTACGAGGAGGAAGAGGTTGCTGCTTTTTCTCTACATGAGGGGAAAAGCTAAAGTGAATTACATGTAACTCGGGCCTGAGAGGGACGGAAGTGAGGCTATCTCAGCGGATCACATCAGCACCTATCATTACTGTTCATCCACTACACAGCTCTATGTTGGGATCTCTCTTGACACAGATTTTGTTCCAACTGGCTCAGGTACAAGAAATAAAACAAGCCGCTAAATGCCTGAAAGCATTTGGTATATATCTATTTTTCAAATGAAATACATGCGTTTATTTTTGTTGTTTTTAAGGACCCTGTGAGCCAGAAAAATGCAGTGCTGCACTAAGCGTCTAGACCTACTATATCCAGATGGCAGAAGAATTTATGGAGACTGCCTCATTAACCTTAAGGCATATCAGCACTTGGCACTACACGCATGAGAATAAGCAGGCAGTTTCCAAGGTCTCCCTAAAAACCCCTGTCTCAGCTGCATCCTACTCAGGATCACAACTCAGTGACTATTGTGTCCCAAAACAGACTGGGTAATTTTCACGATCAAGTGTGTTTATTTGGTCATTGTGCAACCTCTCAGAGTGCCCACCCTGAAAATGGCAGTCTGGCTGTTTTTGACAGGCCCAAATTCCGGGAGGAAGTCAGATGCGCAAAGGCTGTTTCCGAGAATTCAGGATGCCCACAGCCAGGCTGGTCCACTTGCACTATTCCCGTTTCTAAAATAATTACACAGATGCGTGCACTGTGTTGCACAGCACCTATTCCCCAAACGCAAAATGAATAAATTGCACCAGTTGGATCCAGTGCCTGTGTGTTTTCTGGCTACGTTACGCACCCATCCACACAGACGAACCACATCATGAGTCACTGCTCGGCGAGAGACGGGTGGCGGCTGTGAATGATCGCTGTCTGTTTTCTGCTCTTCAGGTGTCTCGCTCGGCTTCTTTGGAGCAGGGAGGAGAGAGGGGGGGGGGTGCTGTAATGTCGATACAATGACAGATGGTCCACACAAAGCCGGTGCGCATTGTTCAGCTGAAAAATAATAGCCACCATTTATCAGTGCTCGCCGACTTTCGGGCCCAATAGGAACAGGAGACTGTCTGGTGAGTGAAGATGAATCAAAGTTAAATTGTGTGGGAGGCTCCTACCAACATTTCTCTGGGCTACAGCGTCTGTTTAACATCGTTAAAACTTTCAAAGCCACTGAAACTGCAATTTTCTGTAGCCCACACTTTGTGCCATCGACGCGTCGCCGCGCAGAGCATTTTAAAAGTTGAAGTGTTCGCGGAGAGGCTTCGTGCCACACAAACCTACTGGAGATCGCGTTTTTTATTTATTTTGTTTATTTTTTTTTTTTGTTTGTTTGTTTTTTTCTCCACGACTCACTCGGATACTCTTATGAAATGTCCGATGAAAAGACGCGCGATGTGTCCGCTGGCATGTTCACACGAAGCCGCCTGACAGTCGACACCACACACGGCACATCGCATCACATAGAGTCACAGAAGTGAGTTTCACGAGTAGCCAAAATGTCCTTATATCCTCAAAATAAATGGATCTAATAAAGAAGCACATTGTTTAACTAACACACATTTCTACTGAATTAGACAAAACACATCCTCCCCGTTGTTCAGTTATACTTTATGTATTTTACATGATGGCATACTTACAAAATTCCCCTGTTAGAGAAAAACAGCAGGATTTCTCTGTCCCGGCGAGGTGGACCGGTTTCTTCATGTGTGCCACGGTGGATATTTTCACTCTCATCACCTCCATCCGAGACCGACTTCACCCCGACTGAGCGCCTGCCTCACTGATCCACGGACCACGGCTCTTTGAGAGGCAGGAGGGAGGGCATCCGGTGTGCAGGGATCACCGGGAGGAGCGGGATTGGCTCAGAGGAGATAGCTTGATAACATGCGCGTCTGCCATTGGACGGCGGGGCAGCGGGGGAGGGGGCTCGTCGTGTATTATTCAAAAGAAACCGGGTGGAGAGTGGAGGAGGATACTCGGGTCAAAGCGGCATATGCAGACAATGCCCCGTGTCTCAGAAATTCAGATTTCATTGGTGGACTTATCCACTACAGTCATTCTCATATGGACTAACAGTCAAATTGAAACACTTATGTTAACCCGAGCCTGTCTGTGCCAGGATTATGTGTCTATATAATGACCACAGTTGTTAATATATGCTCTGGGATCACTATATTTAAAAATAATGATGTGCTACAGAGGAAACAAAGAGTTACACCAGTGCACGATCAGAGTTTCCTTCTTTTTTATTTCTGTATTTGTCCTATTTTAAGAATAATTTGACAAAAATAACATATTCTGGACTGACCAGATTTGAGGCAACAACTATAAATAAATCAAACACAATTGTGCAACATCAAACGTCTAGAAAGTGTGTGTGTGTGTGTGTGTGTGTGCGCATGCTCATGGATTTTGGTGTCTGTCCATGTGTGTGTCCCTGTGTGAGAGTGTGTGTGGACTCCCCGAGCGTGTGTATTTCTGCTGTATGTAGGCTACGAGAAAGCTGGAACTGCAGAATTTTCCACACAGGAGTCGGGGAGGAAATGGTGCATGGATAATTCTCTCTTCAGATCCTCTGGTACTCACTCGCTCTGAGAGTCCTTCGCTGAATCAATACTGCTCAAAGCTTTCTCATGTTCCCTTTCTCACATCAGTGCTACTGTTGGGAGTCAGCGAGGTCCGGGGTGGTCCATTTTAGGCATTTTTTTTAGCGATAATGCCAATGAATTGGAAAATCCACCACAATTTCTATATACTAAATCACCCTTGACCTACAGGCCTCCTGAACACATACAGATTCCCATAATACAGACTGGGAGTGTGGTGGTGAGCAGACATCGAAATCCTAATAACCACAGTGGGGGCTTTTCTCTCACCGGTAGTCATGGTGATTGAACACATTTCTCCACATAGCAGAAAGGCTGTCTGTGATGCACCACACAGGCTTTTATTAGGCCCAGACCCTTGGACTGGAAGGAAGGAAGCAGTGAGTGGAGGATCACACCCATTTCATTGTGACTCTACAATTTTACGACAGCCAAGAGGCCGTCGACCACAAATTAGCTCTTTTTTGGAAGTCTCTCTGCTCTTGTCTCTGTTAAATCGATAAAATAGCACACTCAAAACTGAACAAAGCTGCACATCATCTCATTATTGTGTGAATTTGAAGGCTCATTTGCATAACTGGTGGGAAAGATTCTCTCAGAAGTATAGCACCTAGATTTATTCAGTATTCAGTCTAATTTCAAACATCCAAATGAGCGCAACAGCCTTGGCTTGATTTCCTTTAAGCTTCTAATCTCTCTTTCCTCTTAATTTAGCCGCAGCTTCAATCACAGCTCTTTCACAAATCTAACCATGTGGGTGTTTGTGAGTGTGACTGCTATCATGTGAAAATGTTATAATTCCATATTCGCTGCAATTCATGTTTTCCTTTAATGGAAGGGTCAAATGTTCACCATGGATTTTAAAAAATCTGATATTTATAAGGAGGCAGTATGTTTTATATATAACTTTTCAATTAATAATTCATTTACAGTTTCTGCATTGTGTTAATCAATTATTAATATTCACACTTTATGGAATTTATTGGAGAGTTATGAACATGTCACACAAGTCCACCCTTACCCTTTATTAATAACTATCATCATACAACTGCATCATTACTTTCCACAAGTAAAAAATAAGCAAATAATCACTTACGCTACTTAAACACAGTCTGCAGTCTCTTGTACTCTACATCTATTATTTTAGATTAAAGTCCTGTAAACTGTATAAATGATCAAATGATGAACTACTCAACAACATATGAGACAGTTAATGTGAATTCCACTCGGCTGCAAACCGCTTACACACTAGTGCCTGCATAATATTAATCCAGTGTTAAAATTATGTAACAACTCTTCATGCACGTTTTTGCCAGTACTTCTGTACTTTTACTTAAAGCTACGCCGTGGAGTTTTCAACCACTGGTGATGCTGCAGAGCAATGTTTTCAAGAGCAGTTCGCTGCTTTTCTGTATCTTAAATGTGTGAACTTGAACACATATGTATGCTCTTAAGCTGGGGGGGCAACGCTTGATGTCACTGCAATGAACAACAGATGCAGACAGTGATGTGCCGAGACAAGCAGCAACCCACTAACAAAGGCGACAAAGAAGACGACCACAAGCCACCCAATGCTGTGCAGTACTGAATATATTTGTGTTTTTACTGTTACCATTGTTGTTTCTTTAAGTGAATCGTAATTACTGACTCACCACTGTAAGAAAGCCCCAAACAAATGGATTTCCACAAGGTGGGAACCCCAAAACTGTCCCAATCAATGATGTGCAAAGCATTACTAAATGATTTATCAACTATCAAAAAAACCTTTCACATGCTTTCAAGGGTGCTCAGGGATGATTCAGCAGCTTTGGTTAATTTAAACTTTTGAAACTTCATCTGATGAACTCTACATTGTTTCCATGGAAGTTTGTCTGTCTGCATAGTTCATGAAAAGCTGACATTTTGAGTACAGTGCCCGTGTGCAGCCGTGCCCACGTAAGCCAGACTGATGTGCGTATTTACTTTTAAGACCATATATGTGTGTGATTCACAGAAAAGGCCAGCCCTGGACTCAATACAAATGGAAAGTGTCCGATGTGCTACTGTTGATTTCCATGACAACGTATTAAGCTGAGGCTTAAAACCATGGCTGTGCCATACTGTGCCTAGTAAGAGTGACATCTCCAACTGCTTCTGTAATGAGCTGTCTAACATGCTGTCATCCTCTGCAGATGGAGTACATACAGTAGGCCACTCAAGATATCTGAGAATTATCCCGTTAGAACATTTTTAAAGCAATAGTTATAGATATTGTAGGAAACATGTCTTTTTGGTTTCTTGTTTAAGAGTTAAATGGGAAGACCCTCATTTGTGTAAGCAAAAGCAAGCAGCCCATTATCTGAGCTTGGCATAAAACCTGGCCTGGCTGTGTCCAAAGGCAACAAAATCCATCTACCGGGCACCTCTAAAAGTCACTAATTAACATAAAATGAAGTCTGAAGACAACACATGGTCTTAAGTGGGCCAACAAATAATCTAGCATGTGGTCTTCCATAAAACTGCTACATGCTGTTTGTACATTTTGCTGCGTTTGGAAAGAAATAGTTGTTTCCCTGATTCTAGCGTTTTGCTAAGCTACTGGCAACATTCGCGCTCAGGCATGGGAGTGGTATCAATCTTTTTTTTTTTACTCTCAGCAAATAATCATAAAAGATGAGTAGTGTTGAATTTACAAACAAGATCATTTACCTAAAGCCAAAATAACGTGTACATGCACAACATACGGGACTAATGTGTTTTAGCAGCAGCATCACCTCCAATCACCTGTTTGTACCTCTAAACCATTAGAGGTACAGCATTAGACTCACACAGGTTCTGTTTACAGAAAATCTTAATATGGCTGTTTTCTATTTATCTGCTAGAGCTCATTGTGTGAGTGCCTTATCTCACACCATGAACAGTATGGCACAATCCCCCGCCAACTCTGGACCACCTCCACCAATCCCATGTACAACTCTGCCATCATTGATGCCTCCTGTCGGGCTCCATTCTTGCTCGATGCCAGGAGCAAATTCTCAGTCTCAATTAATCACTGAGTTTCTAATGGAATGCTTCCCTTCAGGATGAGGCCCATCACAGAGGGGGCTGCAGTCAGTGCTATTGGTGAAGCCGCTCTGATTGCCTGAATACAACTCGCAGCTTTGGAGTCACTGCAGATGTCTGCTAATTGTGGTTATTATCGTGAACGGAGGGGGGTAGGAATATGTAATGAATTTCCCATTGCTTTCATGCCTCACATCCTTTGGTTATGTACATCTGCTATACAAGCGGAGCATCCGCAGGGTTTGGAGATGGACAAAAGTGACATGGGGGATTGGGCACGGGCTTTTGGATGGGCAGCTATTCTATTGCCAAGTGCAGCCAGATTGGGTCCATTTATTATGATGGTTCTGTTGCAGATTTTCCTTTCTATCCTCTCCTGCTCTGTGTTCTTGTTCTCTCACTTCCTTTCTCCTCTTCACTACAAATGTGTGACTGGGTGGACTTAAACAATAAATCTTTAACAACCTTTCTCATTGGCCAAAATTAGATGTAACTTTTATTTGTTTTACATGTTTTAAAAGGCTTTGGTATTAGTTCTAGATGTAGGAGAAAATAGAGCCACTCTTTCAGGATGGGCAGACCTGAAATTTAGTAAATATAGCGTAAACTGGGGAGAAGTTAAAGCAATGTGTGACATTTTAGGCAGTATAGCCTTTTCATTTTTTGCCAACTTACAGCATGCATCCGTGCTGTATCAATGTTTAAAAAAAGTAAAAATCTCAAATAAAATCTTGAATCAGTTTTACAGTCCTTAACATGTTGGAAACAGTGGTTTTTTTTTATGTTTCAATAGAAGAAATAAAAGTGTTTGTGCACATTTACAACATATATGCACACATGCATCCTCAAATTCTGCACATTCTACTCTTTATGGTTATCATGCCACTCTTGGACATGCTACTCTGAACATTGAACTGGAATAAATCATATTCATCCAGTTAGCATATTAATGAAGCTAAATATCAGACATTCTCCCCTCTATTTCAAATGCAAACATGCATGATTTTTGTGGATGTGCTTTTGCAAGGCAGGAGTTAGCTAATTCCTTTGGGGCGAGTGCCCTTCCTGTCACACTGATCAAAGACTTTCTTTTGATATGAGCATAAACTGCTCCATGCCCCATCACCATCAATGTCTGTGCATGCGTGCAAGTTTGTGCGTGTGTTTGGGCGAGTGTATAGCTATGTGTGTGTGTGAGGTGAGCTGGGTGTGTTGTGTGCGTATATCCATCCCCCATCACCAGAGGCTGTATTATGCATTGTTGTTGGCATGGCCTACATGCTCACCCAAGCATGGTCCAGTGTGATGCCATACACACATCTTCCCATCCCCAATGCACTCCCCCGTCGTGTCCGCAGGCCTGCTTCATTTACCTTTGCTCCTGAATTAATGCTAGTTAACTGTCACATTAACTCAGATCTGTTGGTCTGCTTTGTCAACAACATAAACTATCTCAGCAGTGTATGTGATAGCCAGGGTTATTTTTGCTTTGATACATCGAACACGCATGAGCTGAGTTTGTCTGAATGTACTTTATATAGGCTACCCAAAGGTGCAAACATCCACGCATAACCTCAGTTTAATCTGAACAAAATGTACTGTTGCATAAGAGTTCAAACCCAGACTTTGCTTTATTTTTTGTGCAGGTAAATGCTAAACTTGATTGCAGTAGTAACTGTAGGGTAGGTATTTCATTAAATAACTCAATAGCAACCAGATTGTGGGTATGAATGCTCCACTAAATGAGTGCTTGGCCTCATATCTCTCTGTGTCTTCACATGTACATGTGTGTGGAGCGTATGTTTGCTTGCCAGAAGCGGGTGTGTTAAATTCTCTTAGCATGTGTGACGAATCAAGTGGCTGGGAAAAGGGCAGCGTGTTGCATGGCCTCTTTCGTCCTCTCACAAACTGAATTCTAAAGAGGCTATCGATCTGTCAGGGTCTCAATCCATCTTTTGCTCTGCTCCTATCTCGCTATCTTATCTGGCTGGCATCACGCTTATCCTACTGTGTTTTCCTGTGTGTCTCCCTTTGTATCTTCTTCTTTATTTCGTACTCATTTTAAACAGAAACGACACAGAGACATGCAGCAAGTGGGTGAGTTAGATAAAAAAGAGAGGGCATCCCCCAATCGTATGTCTTTTATCCTAATCCATAGTCTCTGTCCAAGAAAGGGCCTCCTTTTCACTTGTCTGCCCTAAAGCCTCTTATATGTGACCCTTCTGTGTCTCCCTCAGGACTCTCTCCCACAGCCAGAAACCACATAAACACTGACACACACAGATCTGCACATTTTATTTTATTTTATAGGACAAACAACATAATATTTTGCCCAAAAACAAGCAGAGGTCAGAATACATAACACACTTTCTGAAGCTGTACAATGCCATGATTTGCAGAACTGACAGATCCTCTTACTATATGTTTTGCCTAAAGGTGGAAGCAAATTTACCGCCAGGCTGACTCACACAGCTGCTGGGAGAGCGCGTCTCTCATTAAAAGAACTGACCTCAATAAAGTTGGACGTTTGGCAGCACATTACATAACTGACTGACTGAGGATGATCCCGAGGCTGTGTGGATGTGTGTGTTTGTGCGTTCACGTTTAGGGCAGAAAATGTGTCCATCTGTTTGAATGTGCATATGTGTGAGGGAGGTCTGCAAAGGCATGTATGTATATATAAGATACTGTATATGTGCATAGCATGCCTAGTTAGGGACTTTATAAAAATTTGTTAGACTGGGGAAATGGGCTGAATTTTATTTCCTGTGTTTTGAGGAAAACAGTATTAGGCAAGGCTGAATTACTTGCACAAAGATTAACCATCATTTAAAGAATTGGGGTATTTGTGATACGTTTAGAAAGAGGACTACTCAGCCTACCACCAGTGTTGCACTGTATTCTGTGACCCATCACAGTCAGTGACCTGTAATAATTTGATAAGTTTGCCTTCAGGTAACATCATATGCATTGTGCATCCAATAATTTATTTCGGTTCATTTATAACTGATATTTGCTGAAAGATAAACTAGAATTAATATCCTGTCCTCTGTACTGTGGTGCTTTTTTATGTTGCTGTGGTACACCCTCCAATAAGCAAACACTGTTTTCCCTAACAGAAAAAGGAAAAATGTCAGAGCGGGGTTAATGATTGTCACAGATCAGTGTCAAAATATGTGGTAAAAGTCCTAGAACAGTTCGACACAGTATCAGCTCTATGGTTTACAAATGAAGCTATATGTGAAATTAAAACAATGTATGTATTTTTCTAAACTATATTCAGGTAAAGTGTAAAATAACTAGTAATATACAACAAATATGAATTTTTAAAAAATGCCTCATATATATACTATATATACTATTTCAAGGGAGTTGACACACATTTTTGTGAATGTTTGTGCAGTTCCTTAGTTGGCTTGGTATGGTGCTGGCTATAGATGGGGGCATGCTTAAACAACAGAGCTGTGGTCTTGCTGGCATGTGCTGTGCAGCTCAGCTGAATGGTGATACTTTATTCTGTAAAGACACATACATACCAGTCTTATAATAGTCATATTATAGGAAGGCATAGAAACCACAGTTCCTATAGAGTTACTGTAAACCGTCAGAAGTGGCCATACGGTCGACATATCACACTGCACAGAGAGGTTCTCTGTCTGCACTCTATTGAGAGATTTGATGTTGGTTTGCACTCTGCCTGGTGTGACCCCACCCCTGGTAAATACAGGGTTGGAGGTTTCCTCCACGGATAAAAATACACTTGCCTTTCAGCAGAGAAGGGAGAAACGCCACAATTCCTCTCTCTTCTGTGCCTATTGTGTAAAAGGAGCTAAAGGAATGAGTGCAATATGTTTTTCAGCAGATTTACAAAACTGAGAGATTTAAGTAAATATACAATAATATGTGCTAAAAAGGGGATTGTCTGAAGTAGGAACAGCATTTCCTTACACAATACATTTGGGTTTGTGGATAACTGCGATTTGATGAAACAAATAATGCTTCTTCCTGCTTTTCTCTTTTGTCCCTCTTGAGCTTCCATACTTTTAACTATTTGTGACATCATCAGTGTGTAATGCAAAAGTGCCTCAAGTTGGCAGAGGCCTACGGTGGCCACAGGTACGGCGCCTGATTAACTTGACTCAAAAGGTTCGACAAGTCTCGCTGCATGTAGTGGTGTTCTGACAGCTCGATCTCAAATGTGCTGTGAAGAGAAAATATTTCTAAGCAGTTGAGCTGAACTGGAAATCGCACAGTGAGTGACTTCCTTATTTGAGCTAGAAACACCAGACTAAGTTCACTGTCATGGCTGCTGGAAATCCATGCTGGTGAGTGAAAGAGTGAAAGTTTTTAATGGTAGTACAGTGTCAGAAAATATATAAGTATAAGTATTATACAGCGCGATCTATTGCATTTCATTTGTGCAACTCATGCAACACAATTATACAACTTTTCTAAGTTTTCTAAGTACAAAAAACAGTCATATTATGACCAAACATGAATGTATTTTATGTCTTTATGTCTAGATACAAGAATGTCCAGAGAATTGTGCACGTCTCCAGAGTTTTTGAGGAAATGAAGAAGATTTCAAGTAAGCATATTCGTTCCTGGAGCTGGAGGAGCAAGTAAGACTGAAAATGAATCACCAGGAACAAGAAAATCCAGGGACGGGACTGAATGACGTCTTTGACATATTAATTAAAGCACCTCCGCAGCGGTTACAAAGTCTGACAGTCCAGCTGGGTGAGTCACCTGAAGATAACATCATACACGCCTTGTGTCTGTTGGTTCTCCAGAGGAACGATCTGGCATTAAACAAATTACAGATGCTAGGAGACAACGGACTTGCTAAACATCTCGCTGAAAAGTTGCAGATAGGTGCAGGAAATTTAGAAGAGTTTAGAGATCATTGTGGTGATCTTCAAGAGCTCACTGGAGAAACATTGACAATATTGGCCCAAATTTTTGAAGTTTTGTCTAAGCAGAGACTATGTGGGATAGAGCTGAGAAATCTGGCGTATCAGAGAGCCCTTTCCACTAATGGTCAAAAGACAAGCAAACAGGAATTTGATCAAATCCGAAAGGAAGCTAAAGATGTCTGTGGGCCTCCGTCCTCAGAGTCCCCAAAACACCTCAAGTCAGGGTACTACCATGATCCTCACAGAAGCCTGGATGGAGGAAACACAACTTTAACTCTGAGTCAGGATCGGTCACAGAGAGCACAAAGTCTTCCTAGCCCTCTGCAGGCCGGCTCCTTAGTGCCCTCATTCCCTACTCATCTAGAGATAAGTCTACCTCCAACGGTCTCGTTTCAAAGGGACAAACAAATTCTTGAAGCACCAGTTGAATCGAAACTGAACAGCCCCACTCTTGATATACGTGAAGCAAAAAATGCACCAGAGCAATCTCAGTCATTTGTGGAGCCTCAGTCTAAGTCAAATGAACCCACTGCGTTTGAAGGAAAGAAAGACTTGACAATAGATGCAGCATTTGCAAACAAGTCCGAAAAGTTGGATAGTCGTACAACTCAAACTCACACTCCAAGTCAAAAGACCAAACCGAGCACTGTACAAACATTTGCAGTGGCCACTGCGACAGATGATTTTCCAGCCAAAATTCCTGTTTCCCATGAAATGCATGAGAGTCAAGGTGCAGAAGCAGAGGAAGAGGAAATATTTTATGCATTTGTTATCCTGCATGCACCAGAGGATGAAGATATGGCAGACAAAATTAAGGAAAGAGTGGAAGTCACTGTCAATTGCAAAGGTGCAATTTTCTCTGATGACTTTGCTATCCCTGGAAAGAGCCACTTGAGCTGTGTGGAGGATGCTATAAACAACTCAGCCTTTACTTTCCTGCTGCTTACGCGCAACTTCAACACTCGTATGCTGGACATGGAAACAAACTCTGCGCTGATCAACTCCTTAAACAAGGAACACAAGTACAACACGGTTATCCCTCTGTTACCACGGAAGAACTGCTTGCCCAAGCAGGACATGCCTATAGTTCTTTTGACACTAGTTCCACTGGAGGAGAACAGGAGCTTTGAGAAAAAAATACAAAAGGCAATGTCTCCAGCAAAAATCAAAGAACAGAAAAAGATTTGGAGTGAGGAACGGAGAGTGAAAATTCACAATGAGAAACTGGAAAGACTTAAACAAATAAAAAAGCAGTCGACCCAAGACTCTAAATCGGTACAGCTACTGCTGGAAGAGAACCTGCGTCTACAAAATCTTCTCCTCAGTCGCAGTGAACAACATGATGGAGACGGCCAAGCTAGGTGGCCGCAAACATTCAAACATTCATATTGAAAATGCCCAGTATATCATGATTGGCAATGATTCTCAGATGACTGTTGATTTTGGTGGAGGTGCAGACAAAGATGATTCACTGAGCATAGAATAAGAGCACGTGCTCTGGATGTGGTCAGGTGGAGAAGATTACGAATAAAAACATTGTTTTTCTGAACACTAAAATGTCACAGCTGCTACAAAGCACTGCAGAGTATTCATTCCAAATAGTTTGACTGTATTTATCTTGCTGGTGAAACAAAACTGTTGTATTAGCAATTAAGCCCTATGTTAAATTATTTGATGAAGATGGTGTAAAGGCAACTTCCAGGGAGTCAAACATGGAAGTTGTAGATGAATAATTAGCAAAGGACTGCCATCTACTGACCTGTATGAGCTGTACACATTCAGCTGTATGACCTAACTATAGACACTAGGGAGCAGTGGTGCTACATGCTCCTCATTGCTCCCATTTATGACAGGATCTTCTGAAGTGTTGCTGTTCTGGTATTTTAAAGGTGTTTAGTTGAAGATCTGTATGATCATTTATGTCTCATTTGTGCTAATGTCACTCTTTTCTGTCTTCTTTCTCATATGTAAGTACAGAGAGCTTCTCTGGTCGGCAAAAAATACAATTATTTTTCGAATCGTACATCAGCCGTAAAGGACCAACACACACTTACATTTCTGACATTTTGTCTGTAAACGGCACCCTGAAATTTCCAGATGAGCTGTTTTTAATAGTTGAGAAGTGAAAATAAACTACCTGAGGAGTTTAGACAATGGGTCATGTCTTTAGTGCCTTTACTATAACACTTTGCAGAGGCAAGTACAAGTTTGTTGAGTGATCTCTTCTTATCTTGTTTTCCTGTTATTATCGGCTTGTTTTTTGTTTTTTTCACATACTATCAGGTTTTAAAATATACTTTAGAAATACATTTTTTACATATATTTCTTTCTTGTCTTGTTCAGTGAAGGAGAATGACACTATTAGTGATGTCAGCAGCAAAACTTTATTAGATATTACAATTATTTCTTATTACAGTATGTAGTATGTGTTCTCACGTCTCTGTCAGATGAAAACCTGTTTGCATATACATTGAATTGATTGCTCTAATGGGACACACACTTCATTCTTTTCTCTAGTATCACATTACGTTGTGATGTGGGGCATAAAAATGTCTGTTAAAATAAGTTCAACCTACACACTAGACTAATTTTTTTATATGAACGGACATCTGAGTATTTTATTTCTATAAGTTCAGCCTTTTTGTCTGGTAAATGCCTTGTGGACTGTATTCATGTTTAGTTTTATTGGTTGGTTAATTGAATCCTGTATTGTTTTTTATTTTTAGCTGTTCATTTTAATTCAATTTTGCCATTAGCAGCTGCATTTAATGTTCATGCATGCAAAAACAAAAGTCAGAATTAGAACCGCTCAGATAACAGTGCATGTCGTCTGAAATGAAAAACAAAGAATAGAAAGACACTAAAATGAACAATGTAATAAACTAAAATGCAAAAACACAGAACAAGTGCAAACACAGCCATGCATACAGTAACCTATTCACTGCATCTGTCCATCAGTCAACACTTCAATTACCAAGACTTTCTTATGCTGCAAAAACTGCCTTGAGGGTGACAGTGAATTATTTCCTTCTTTCTTTCCTCCCCTGATCCCACATTTTCGGATTTCGTTGAAACTCATCTTGTCCTCTGTTATTCAACTCCACGGTTCCTGTCAGGATCGAGGAGAGAGGGTGGGTGGAGCGCGCATGCGCAGTTCGTCCCATCCTCCAATCAGTGCGGCAGGAAAAAACGCAGAGGAGCCGCCGAGACGGAGACAGGAGGACAAGTGTGAGGACACGGGAAAGGAGACGGACATGGACACGAACAGCGTTTCCAAGCGCAGGGTGACACGGGTCTGTGGTGTTGGCCTGTAACCGGCCTCCTGTGCCTCACAGCTGCTCCGGGCCGTCGGACCACCGGAGGATAGAAATGTCAGGGAGCGGAGGAAATCTTCAGAAACGCTGCTAAACGGAGCCGGACCGAGCGGGTTTCACTGCATCCGAGGCTCAGAAAGACGAGGATGGGGCTCATGTAACCGGGGAAGTCGAGCTCTCAACATCAGGCCACGGCAAAGTTTTTTTTTTTTTTTTTATTTTTTTTAAAGGGGGAAATTTTGCTGCATTGAATTCCTGTGGACGGGATGTCATCCGCAGTCAGGAGGAACTCCTCTGGATGACTGATCCTCCAGCTGCAGAGAAGATGGGAGATGCGACAGATGACGGCGGGATGAGACGGACCTTCATCGTCCCGACCATCAGGAGCTTCGACCACTATGACTTCACCAGGGCCAAGATATCGTGCAGCCTGACGTGGCTGGTGGCCAAGGCTTTCGGCTCGGGTAGGTGGCGCCCCCCCCCCCCCCCGTCATTTTAGTTTAGTTATTCTGGATGAGGTTGTAATCAGGCTCCGACTGGAATAATTAAATTAAATGAATGAAAAAGGCCTGAGTTTATATGTGGCAGATTATTATAGATTATTATTCCTAATCTGGACGTCATAGGTCAAATCCACTACATCACTACATCATAGCACTGGTTTATTGGTTTAACCTGTTGCTTTTCTAATGCTAATTATTCTTCTGGTGAAGTCAGGTCCAACTTATTATGTAACTCTCACTACTACAAATCTTATAACAGACACAGCAACTTATGTTTAGGACTCGATCAGTCATGAATAATCATCAATAATGCCAAAAATCTTTTTGCAACCATGTCTAACACACGATAAATATTTAAAAATCTATGTGAAAAAGTTCAAAATTGCCAAATACAATAATGAAAGACAGGATACAGGCTACACAAGGGTTACACAGAGTGCATTAGTCAGTTTATGTAAACAGACCATCTCTTGTGTCTGATGGCATCTAAAATAAAAACAAACTTCCTGCTGTTTGTTTTGCAGGCAGGTAATTACTTAATCTAAGAGGCTCAATTAAATGTGGATCACATTATGTTGTGAGATATGTTGTTTTGGCTGAAACAAACCAAAACCAGAGTAAATATTCCCAAAATGGTAGATGGATACACCTGAGAAGGAGACACTAGAGAATTTTAACACATTTGCCTTAAAATAAGAAAAGACTACATTGAATATCACAAATATATTTAATTAATGACCACACAAGACATAAAAAACAGAAACCGTTTGGACTTGAGACCTTGAATCCAGTGTTTGTTTGTTTTTTGTTTGTTTTTGTTTTTTTTGCTCAATTATCAAAATAGTTAAAAGGTTTCTGCATGTAAACAAACTGCAGACTAACCATTCTGCCATCTTCTTCTCTAGCGCTGTCTAATGTTTAGTACAGCAGCTGTGGACGGTTTTGTTTTTCTTTCTTTTTCTCGACTGTAATTATTGTGATGTTTTCATATCCATGTGTGTGTCTCTAATCTGTCTTCATACGTCACTGCATGTATGTGTCCCAGTTCTGGCCTGTCTCTTGTCCTTAGTGTGGTCTGGATGCAGCTCTAGTGGCCTGGCTTCTTTAAGTAATTTACAGTAAGAGTAATTCCAGCCTCCACTGAGCCCAGAGGTTCACTCCAGCTCCTAATCATTTGCTTTTTAACAGCTGCTCCTCCATGTACAGTACTCAGAGGCTCTGAGCAGCCACCACACTGAGAGACAAACCTAGAAAGAGAGGGATCTAAAGGGACACCTCTGGATCACTATCACACTAACAGCACGTGTCAGATAGAGCTATACACAACTCCTTTTTACTCTCAGACAGCATGACGTGCTCAAGAGAAGTACAACATACAGTGCAGCAACATGTGGTAGAACCAGGCCTAGCTCTACAAGACTTGCGCCTGTTAGCATACTTGCTGCCATCTTGATTATCCCCATCCCTCTGGTGGCACAGTTTCATCTTCCAGCACTGCCAAGAACTGTGGCCCAATTCATAACGGGTCCTCAGAGCCTTGTTTGGCCTAGTTTGGAGGGATGAGCAATGGCTTCTGTCTGGTGTTGCTCAGAACTTTCTCATCAGATGGAAGTTGCACTGAAAACTTCAGAGAGATAATTTTGTGCATGCACGTGCACAGCAGCCAGCAGGCATGCAAACTTTATTTAGGTAACTAAAAAAGAGAAAATAAGCATAGTCTGAGAAATTTTGTTGACATAGCGTTACTGCCCCCACACTTTTGTCATAATGCAGCTGCATGTTGGCATCGTCAACTTTTAAGTCATTTCATCAGGTTGTTCATCACTCATCTCTGCTATTCCCCTCAGCTCTACTGACTGTTTTAATGTCTTCCAGTTAGTTTTTTTGGTTTCTCCGCTCTGGCGAGTGCCAGAATTGTTTTCAGCTGAAAAATAGGTTGTAAAAAAAACATCCCCGAGCTACCTGCACAGGACCAGACAACAGGGAGCCAGTGACGAGCTGGTGAACTTGGTGAAGAATTTAATAAGGAGCGTGAATATTGGACACAGCATTCAACTGGATGTGTATACTGACAACTGTTGCTAAAAAGATGGCCGTATTAGCTTGAAAGGTGATGATGTGTCAATGTATTTACTGCTTGTTTTTGTTGCAGTCAAGCAGCCAATAAAAACAATTATTGCAGGATGATTTTATTTTATTAAATCATGGTCACACACTGGAATTATCTGTATCAACAGAGAGATCAGTGTTTTAAATGAAGAGTGAGGCGATAAGCGGCGATAATACTGCTGACAGCGATGTTGTGTTTGCCGGGCCGCGATCCTGGAAGTCTCCAGGGGAGCAGTCTTCTCCATGCCTGGACTTCCTGTGGCAGCTACTTCCTGTCTGTTTCCTATTTGATGGCCGACACAAAGGAGAGGAGGGCTTTTACTTGACGAGGCAGATTTTCATGAGGTCTAGAAGAGTGCGTTCTCTGTGCTCTTTTACACTTTTAAATCCTATTTCTTACATATTTTTTTTCCTTTAAGTGTAAGAAAAAAAACACAAGAACTTGCTCGCATTGTTCTTTAAAGAGTTTGTGTTCTCTAACTAACTAACACAGTTCCATAATTACCTCTTACACACATCACTTTAATTATCACATTTGTACTCTTAGTGGCCACATTTTTTATTTATATCTCCATTCATCAACTTTATAGAGACTCTGTCCAAAGTTAGATTGATTTAAAGCTTGCAACAAGGTTTGGTTTGTTATGAAGTAGATGAAGTACTTTAGCATCTGCCTGTTGCTTTAAATAGCTCTTTTCATCTGTCTGTGCTGGGGGGTGGGGGGCTGCACTAACCACAGCTACTGGAAAACTACTGAGGTGTGATCACAAGCTCGGGGGGTGTTTTATTTTTTCTTTCTTTCCTTAAAATAATTAACTTTATTAAGTTGCTTTATGGAATTTCCCTTGCTTCTGATGATATTTACTGTTAAACAATATGAATTGTACCTTTTAAGAGAGATTCCATTACTGCAGTGGTCTTTGTTTTCCATCAGTGTTACTCAGAGCCAGGCAGGGAGGAAATGACCCCACACACCAGGAATACACACTCATACTGGAGATATAAAAGTCAGTCACCACTTACACATTCCTATACAAGGATGTTGTCTGACTAAACATAGGGAAGAGGTGCAAAGAGACATAGTATGTGTTGTATGTCACGCAATGACAGAGTCTCTCTGTGAGCTCTGAGTCACAACATGTGGTTAACAACAACATAGTATGATGAAAAAATAAGAAACACGGTAAAAAAAAAAAAGAGTGAGCCCTGGAGGTGAAACCATGTGTGCGTGTGTGGGTGTGTTTCCGTCCAGCTATTTTCTTCAAATCAGATTTACCAGATGAGGTAACAGGATTAGAAGACACGCTTGATAACGTACACTTCCAACAACACACACGAAGGCTACTGTGACACACACACACAGAGCAAGGCTGCATGCTCACAAAATGATCTGGGTTGGATCTTCAGTAAGATAAACAGAAACAAATATACACATGCCATTGGAGTGTTATTATTATAACGGTGAAAATTCCCTCTGTGCCTCTTAACTGTTAACTAATCTTGTCACTTCCTAACTTTTCACTGATGATGTTCAGGAAGTTTCTCTCGTCTCTGCGACTGTACCTGTGGCCATGAAGTTGAGGAAGCCATACAATAAAATAAAAATATAAAATATAGATATGAAAATTTAGAACTAAAGCGTTTTCATTGCCTGCTATATATGTGTTTACACTTTTCTTTCAATGCAGCTGGATGACAGGAGTTCGTCCTTAACTTAGAAAATGCTGAGGTCAAAATTAGCTCTAACCCATTTCCTCCTTTTGTATGTCTTTATCTCTGTTAAGATGAAGTACCAGAGGAGCTGGCAGAGCCTTTCTACAGGGACCAGTATAACCAGGAACACCTGAAGCCTCCGGTGGCCTGCCTGCTCCAGTCTGCAGAGCTCTACTGCCGGGCGGGGAGCCTGATCCTCCGCAGCGATGCTGTCAAACCTTTACTGGGACACAACGCTGTCATCCAGGCTCTGGCCCAAAAAGGCCTGTACGTCACTGACCAGGATCGACTGGTCACTGAGAGAGACCTGACCAGCACACCCATACACATGGTGAGTAGAAATCTACCTGAGAGTACGTGAACGTAGTCAGTGATCAAATAGTTTAATAAGCCTAATTAAATTTTTGCATGTGTATATAGCAGTAGCAGATGTGTGAAAACCTTGATTTAGATCTCAATCTGTCAATTTGCTACATAAAAATGTAAAGAAGGATTTCAACTGAAGATGATCAATCAGCAAATAACTCACATCACACTTTTCCAGAGCCCAAGATCATGTCTTTAAATCACTTCTATCAGTGTTAACAGTCGAAACAAATATTTAACATAACATGTATATAATGAAATTCTTACTAACTTTAAAGAAGCTGGAACCAGCGGATGTTTGGTATTTTTGCTTGATAAGTTGATTATCCAAATTGATTATCCAGCAGTTTTTTTTCCAGACAGGAAAATTAATCATCTGCACTAATAAGACAGTGGAGGTTACTGTATGCTGTGCTGTGCTCTCCTCATGGGGGACACATGTGTTATACTGTACTGTTATACTGATAGTGTGTGTTTATGTCAATGTGTGTGTACCGCTCCATACTGTTAGATCATCCTCCAAGATTTGTCCTGTTGAGAGAAAAACAACCACTAATGATGGGTTTCCTATAGCAACCCATTACTCACTGTTTGGACTCTGTGTCATTAGACGGCACAAGCCAAGCATGTTTTAGTTCACACCACAAGAGATATTCTAGTTGTACGTTGTCAGTGCTGCATCCAGGGGCAGATGAAAGAACAGAATAAGGCCGCAACTTTATTTGTAAACTTCATTGGACATTTAATCTATAAGATGTCCAAAAATACTAAAACATGTTCATTATAAGTTACGTGAGACCAAAGTCTTCATGTTGCTCGTTTTGTCTGAGTCTGAGAGTTTAAAATGCAAACTTATTCTTTAGTGAGATAAAACACAGACATGTCACATTTGCTAGAGAAACGACTTAAACAGTTACCATAAATGTCAATAATTGTTTTCTGCTGACTAGCTGATTAATTGATTCTTGATTATTCCCAAACTGGAGCATACAACTTTGACCTCTTAGTGGGTGTGAGCAGTGTTCATTTGTGGTGTTTTAATTATGAAAACAGGATGAGTTTGTGGCAGACTCACTGCTAAGCACACGCATGGATGGGCAGCGGGCGCTTCAGCTGACGCCAAAAGGTGTCTGCATTGCAGTACACCCTTCACCCCCCCATCCCTTCTTCTCCTGCTCTCATTTTGTTTCTCCGTCTTTCTTACTGTTTCTTTCTTTAACTGTCTTATGCCTCTCTATTCCCTTTCCACCTATTTCTCTTTTTATTAGCCTTCCTCGCTCTCATCCTTGGTCTCATGCAGGCTTATTATCTTTATGATTAAATGAGATCGGGACATTGCTATCTGCTGAATATTTAATTGAAGCTTAAGCATATTTCACCAGGCCCACTAGTGCCCACACACTTTCTCTAAAGCTGTGGCTGTATTTTATTTGCCCTCTGCCCAATTGAATTCAAGTAACTAGTCAAGGACATTATTGTGTTTGTAATTCATTGTGTTCACTACATCACGCAGTGATTGAAGATGATGAAAGTAAGAGATTTGGTGTAATGTTAATTATCCTAAGTCCTTGTAAAAGTGCATATGTAGTGAATGTGCATCTGTATTTGTTTACTAGGGGATTTAGTGACAGTGATTCAAATGGCACTTACAGTACAGCCTATTGACTCTTTAACACATTGACCTTCATTTGTGCAACACACAGTGAGGCTATTTGTCAATCTGTTCATCCTTATTGTTACTCTGCGCCTCTCTGAATTCAATAGATTGGTTCTGTAAAGTGGGGGGACTGTCTGTGTGTGCGTTTTGTGGACTCAGCAGTATAATTTCAGTCACGCTACAGTCGAGGCTTTTCATTTTGGGTTATGGGTAAAACTGCAGAGAAAATGATGACCTCATGGTTTTCCAAATACTGTGCAACACAAGAGTAACTCATGTCAGGGAGAAGAAGGAGGAGGAGGAGGAGCGTGGCAGCCTGTCAGAGGGCGGATGGGTATATAGAGAGAAGGGGGGAAGATGGATTTTAGGGGCTGCCATTTGGCTGCAGTCCAGGAAGAAGCAGGAAAGTAGTGCAAGACAAGAGAGGAACATAGACGTCTACTAATGGAAAGATGGAGCTGGGGAAACATAAATGGAAAGGGAGGAAGGAAAGATATGGGAGAGAGGAGTGGTAGAGTACGGTTCTGCTGTTTTGGCGGGTGTGAGGACGTGTGAGTGCCAGAGAAGGAGTGGAAAAGACCCACTGTTAATATGGCCATCTGGAAAGAGGGGGAGAAAAAAAGGAGATGACGGGGAGGAAAAGAGTGCATGGAGAGGGAGGAGAGAAGTGGAGAGGAGAGGAGGCAGGGAAGGAGGAGGACAACGTTATGTGCACTACTGCAGCAGTGCGGAGGGTGGGGTCTCACAGTGAGTCAAAGCTCGCCTGGTGCACAAACGAGAACCACCCCTCCTCCCCCCGCCCATTACCCTGTCTATAAACACACAGCTATCAGACCTCCAGCAGTGTCCACAAGACCTGTGTGTCTAGCGTCTCTCTTTCACGTGCTTCACACTGCCCCCGTAGTGTTAAGACACTAAAATGAGAAAGTGATGGAGGACAGAGGAGGGAGGGATGCAGAGGGGTGTGTACCTCGGTCTAAAAGCTTTCCTGCAATAAAACAGTGAATGTTTTGAAGGATTTTTTGGGTGTGTATCTGAGAAAGACAGTGAAAAAGGTTGTAGTTTTTAGCGGCAGTTTGGACAATTGCACTAAAACTAACGCAACACTAACATCTTAAGAGAGCCAGACGTGGAGGTGTAAAGATGTTGTGCGTGGAGGCATCGTGCAGTAAAAACACTTGGGTTGCACAGATGTAGGCCGTGTCTTTGATTATCTGTTTACTCAGCTGTATTGTCCTTTCCTATAGATGCCTTTGATCAGGGACGCACACATACGGAGTCACGGAGCCATCCAGCAGTACTGAGAATGAATACTGATGCTGCTGTTCATGTGTGTGCATGGGTGTACTGCAGCTCTTTATGACCAGTGTCTGCTGCTGCCTTATAAGGCATGTCTGTCACCATCAGCTTGCTTCTTTGCACACACAAATGTACACATGCACACGCCCCAAAGGTCTTTGTGAAGGGATAATAGACAGCACATGGCTTTTAAATCCATGCTGTAGTGTCAACAGTCTGTAGATGTGTAAGCAGTGGCTCCACATACTGTCTGTCTGTAGCTTCATCTGTGCCTCTTGGACCCGCATCCATATCGTTTTCACTCCAACATAAAGCTCTGAATACAATCACAACTCCATCTGCTGTTGAAGTAGAGCTATAGTGTTTTATTTTAGTACAGCCTCTTTAAAAAATGTACAAAATACACACACAGCTTGTGTTGGACACTTTTACATTCACTGTTAAGGAAAACATCATCCTGATCCAGGATTCTACAATGTGTTTTTAAACAGCTGAATGAAGATCCTCATTTACAAAAAATAAATTAACACAGTGATTTTCTTTTTCATTTTAATTCATGTGACTTCTCTGCCCCGAACATGTGAACACACATGCACACACACTTCCACAAGCTTCTTACCTACATTAAAGATTTAAGGGGTTTTATGCAAATTTGTTCAGAAAGCTTCAATCACATGAAAAGCTCATTGGGTTTTCATGAATATCAGGTTTTCTGGATCTCCAGCTTCAGCCTAAGCTGATTGGCCTCCATCTCTCTTTCTGACTGTCTCTGTCAGTCAGTCAGTCCAGCTGTTACCCAAACTGGGCACTGTACGTCTAGAGGAGACTGCACGCAATGTTAAGCATCTGGCAATATCCTGAGGATACTGGAATTCGAAACACTGTCTGTGGACTGTCTCATAGAAAGTTCAATATCAGTCTCACGCTTCAAGCACCAATAAAAACAGTCCTGTTTACCCATAAAATATGCTACAGGTATAAAATTCAGTAAAATGAGTCAATGACACAATTGAAAATAAACATTGATGACAAAATATTAACAAGTTGAAGCTTTGACCCAGATTATGATATGAACATTTATGAACTGCCTCTTTGTGTTTGCTGTATTTTTATGTAACAGTTGAGTTTCCACGTGTAGTTTGTTTCCAGCAGTCATATTTCGTCTGTACACGCTGTCTGTTTGAACTGGCAGAGCAGCATGCTGTGTTGATCCTGAGCACCAGCAGCACTGGATCACTTGTTCATTTCTTGGGGAAACACTTGGTCACACTGGCTGTTACATGAGGCTCTGCGGTTATGAATAGAGGCCTGTGCTTGACGGTGCAGACTCTTGTGGGACGAGGTGTCGCTGCTCGTTTCACATGACTCATGAAGCACCTTCGTGACTTTCTGTGTTTGCTGAATTTGGTTGAACAAAGGACACGGACAGTGAAGTAATAAGCAGATGTAAGCACATATACACTAACTCAGAGCATGAATGTTTTGGAGCAGACCCGTGGTGTGACAGGAAAGGGAAAGGGAGGTCTGTTAGTCTGACCGACCTGGAATGGGATTAAAAAGGCCAGGAGAATGTCAAGCTTTGTGTAGGTGTTGATGACTGGTAAAACCAAACAAATTAAAAATGTGTGCACCATACAAATAGTTATATAGACATTTAACAGTGTAAAGTTGTTTTAGATGTCAAGAAGAGAGGTGGGAAATACTGTGATCAGCAACCTGATAAACTGGATAAGACTCCCTGGTGTCCACAAAAGCTCACTCAGTTACCATCACAAGATGGTTTGAGCCATGATAGATTTACTGTAGGTAGAGTAACCTGGCTACATTCTGCACATTGAGCTCACAAATGTTTGTGTGGCACATGCCAAGATTTTTGCTTACATAGTAAACGGTGTTAACAGTGCCTTTATTGAGCTCCAGCTGAAGTTCACAAATACAACGGAAGAAACAAAGTCTGTGTGAAGCAGGAGCAGAGAAAAATAAAAACCAAATTCTGTACAGGCAATATAAATAAAATCTTGCAATATGTTTGTAAGGTTAAATCATGATAACAAATTATTTTACAAATTCTGTGGAAAATCAAAATACAACTCACAGTATAAACAACAAACTGCATACATACATGTATTACACACCATAATGTGTTAGTAGGTTGATGTTTGTGGGGAGAAAAGTGTTTTAGGTCTGTACTTGAATTCATGTTTCTTAACTGCTTGCTGCTGTATGTCTACAGAGTTCCCATCTGGCGCTCATAGATACCCTGATGATGGCGTACACGGTGGAGATGGTGAGTGTGGAGAGGGTGATGTCCTGTATCAACAGATTCTCCTCTGCTGAACCCTCACACAGTGACAGACACATCCAGGAGCTGCCTTACGACACAGAGGATGCAATCATCACCTGGATCAACAAGGTACACACTGAAACACACATTCGTGTGCACACAAAACCACAAGGACATGTGCTTTCTCCTTCCCAAAAGCAACTGTACACATCTTAGAGCCTACAGCCTACACAATGGTTTAACTCGACACTGAGTTATTTGTTTTACTCTGGATACAGAGGACACAACTGTGTCAGCACTCAGCTCCTTCACTGCTGCTTCAAAGTCTAATCAAATGTTTGCGAGCAAACCAGATCAAGAACTGGCACCAAGCGCATGTAATCGTGTCAGGCAGATTTCCAAGAGATAACTGACTCAAATTAAAACCTTCAAACTTCAAACCTCACCTTCTCTGGTCTTGAAGGGGCAAAGCCAGCCCTCTAGTCGGCTGTAGCTAAGCCTCTGTTTATTTCATCATCTTACAGATTACGTAGTCGTTTGAAGTTGCTTTAACTGACCTTGCAGAGCAGTTTGACACATTTATTTTACAAAATGAAGGCCCAGCATTTCACGAGTTAATAGATGACAAGTAAAATTAATATTTAATCAGTTCACAGATGCACATTAAAAATCACGTGGAGGATTCTCTCTATGAAAGCTCTGAGACTGACCCATATCAAAATGGTGTATCACTGTCTATATGGAACCTTTATTCAACCTTAATCATCAAAATACTTATTTTTAAGGACAAATAATCACTATAATATTCTTTGAAGTTTTTTCTACAATGTACTCAAGTCAGGAACTCAGTGCTGCATATTAGGTTACTGTATATTTAGCAGCAGTAGTTAATGAGCAGAGGTGGTGCTGAAAGGTCTTTCTTTGATGTGTGGACCCTCTTGTACTCATGTTCAAGTTTCTTTTCTCCCTCACACAGCCTCAGCATTCAGTCTCTCAGTGTCCACCACATACTTGTGTGAAATGTGACCTTTATCTCTCTCTCCCTCTCCCTCTCTCTCGCTCTCTCCGTTCAGGTGAATGAACACCTAAGGGACATCCTTGTGGAAGAGCAGAAGCTGAGAGAGGCTTCCTTCCAGGAGTCAAACACAACAACACACAAAGTAAGAACAAAAACATACACAAATACAAACAATACAGACTACATAGCACATTTTCTGTCAGTTCATTGAATAAGTGTATGGAAAGGCATATATCATATTACATTTTGAATTGCTGTATATGTGAAAGAGACAATTTGTGGTTTTGGAGAGAGTTAAGGAGTTCACGGTTATCCACAACTTCATCTATGTGCAGGGTCTCTGGCAACCTCCAGCAGTTGTTTTCCAACAACAGGGTATTACACAGAACTAGAGGATTGTTTCAGGTAGAAGCAGAGAGATACACTGCCCATCCAAAAATTATCTATTATTCACATCCAGAGTTGCTTTAATTTTTCACCAAGATCTTGTACTGATGATGGGAGAGTGGAGTCTTCTCCAGCACATCCCAAAGATTCTCAATGGGGTTAAGGTCTGTGGACTCTGTGGTGGCCAATCCATGTAAAAAATAATGTGTCATGCTCCCTGAACCACTCTTTAACAATTTGAACCCAATAAATTCTGGTTTTGTCATCAAATGAAAAAATCCATTGATGGAATAACCTGGTCATTCAGTATATTCAGGTATTCAGCTGACCTCATTCTTTGGGCACATAACAAAATGGAAACAGCTTATTTAATGAAAAGAGACTTTTGTATTAAGACCAAGAGATACCGTGACAGATTTCTGAGGATGTCTATATTTTAATAATAAGAGCAACTTTAAAAATGGAATAAAAAACATTCCATTAACAATGAAAATAGAGGAAAATCAGTCTTCTGCTAAGACTATTTTTCTTTGGCTTTCTATCAATAATTTTTTTATGAATTAAAAAAAACTCAATAACACAGAGACATGAGCAGAAGTCTACTTCCATGCAAAAGCTCATGCAGACACTGATGACATGTACACACAGAGTGCAGTACACAGTAAATCAGGGGAACAGATGAGCTCAGTCTCAGACCAGCTGCAGAGAAATGTTGGCAGGAGTCGTGACACCACTGTTAGACGAGACAAAAAATGTGCATGGCAAAGGAGGAGAGAAAGGGCGACTTACTGAAAGGGGTAGGAAGGGGAAGGCATAGCATGGAGGGATAATCTGGAACAGAGGAAAGGGAGAAATGAGACCAGGGTGGGAGACGTGGAGAGGGACACTCAGAGACTTTGTCAGCTGTAGCAAAAGAGAGTCAGCGACAGAGACTGTGTTGTCATCATGCAGGCCTCATAGTTATGTAAGAGCTGTGTGACACAACGAGTCAGTCTACTGGGACAAACACACAGCTACCGTCCTCTTCCACTCACTTAACCATGAGGCCGCAGCACAGTGTCTTATCAAGACACCACTCTCGCTTCGGGTCAGTGCTGCATAACAGTGACAAAAGGGTAAAGGTTAAAATATGGAAAAATAAATGTTACTGTGAGTGTACAAGGGCGAATGTGAAACAGTGGGAATTGGGAACATGTAGGTAAACTTCCTGCAATTCAACACCAGCTCAAGGACGTCACCACTGATGGTGTACCAACATTAAATTATAATCAAGCATCCACAGCCATGTTAGCTTCTCAGTGAGGCTGTGTAGGACTTAGATAAAGTGTCGCATTGAGTTAAATACTAACACACAGTTAAATATAAAGATGATGAAGCTCCAAAGTCAGTAGCATTAAAACTCTGCATGGCAATGATGCTGCTGCTATGGCTGAAATTAAAAGGATCATATAAGACAGAGTCTGTGTTTATCTATGCACGATGTTCCACTTTAAGACCAAAATGTCCTCGTGAATTGCTGTGCAGACATGTTCACAGTCAGGATTTTCTTTGTTAGATTTCCACAGTCGCTTACGAGAAAATACGGTTTACATCACAGTTTACATGAATCCATTCAGTATGTGTTTCGATTTTTCAGTATGTAACGTGATGGTTCAACCAACAGACATTGCTACCAGCCACACTGAACGCATCATAGATTAAACAGTTTACATACAGCAGGTTGTAAGCTGGTGTCACATGGGGAGTGTGTTTCTGTTCCACTACATGGAGCAAAATAAACTTGCTCTTCAAATGGCTGTAGGGTTTAACAAGGGGCTGTATCAGTTTAGGGCAGAGCTTTTGTCAGCAGTGAAAGTGTCTTGTGAAATGTTCTCCTGGTTATTGTGTGTTTTTGAGAGAGATCACTGCCTATCAGCGATGGCTCTGTAAGCTGATAATACACACGAGGTCTATGACCTGTCCCACATTGACTCACACACACATTCAATGGCGACAAGTTACAACAAGGTAAGGATATAGACACTTAAGCAATTTTCCCCTGGGATTAAAGTGTTTTGAGTGTTGACTCTAGTGTGCGAGGAATATATTGAACGCACAGTGTCAGTCAGCTGCTTTCCCACCCCATTCTCAATCACACAGCTCCCTCTCTGACTAACAACTTCAGCAGAGGTCTGTTCACATTGTAGGACATAATCAGAACAGATCATCACACATACACTCACACATATATGCCTGTGCACACACACACAAGCACAAGACTCTCCTTAGTAAGTCTCATCTATTCTGGGATTGTGTGAAATCTTGAACTGTGGTCTTATGACTAAGTGTTCAGTGTGTGTGTGTGTGTGTGGATATTGTGTGAATATCTGTGTTTAACACAGGTGCTTACACATATGAATGAGTGAAAAGTTAGTTATATTGGGTTATTATACAAGAATCTGAGCTTCTGCAGCTGTAAAATATGTGTTTACCCCCACAAAGGAGGTTTTCTTCTACAGCTGGTCTACAGCATGTATTAGTTTGGATCTTATCTCAAAAACCTTTCGACAGGTTTTAAATGAAAACTTGAGTCCAAGATATTAGAGTTACTTTTTGGTGCCACATTTTGAAATGATTTCCTCAGAGAATACAGGATCTTTTCAAGCTGAATTTAAAGCCTGTGGCTGTGGAACAAACTTGTAAACGTTTAAACAGAGACTCGAATGAAAGTTTTTTTCTTAAAGTCTGACATCTTGAACGAATATGCCAGGACTAGATGAGTGCAATCTGTATTTTGTAACAGTTTATTTTTAGCCTTGATAGCAGGGTGTTCCTGTGGATGTTCGGTCTGTTGGTTCATCACTTTAGTGCAGGCTGAAATTTCTCAGCGGCTATTGCAGTTGAATTTTGTGCGGACCTTCACTAAACCCAGAGAAGAAATCCTGAAGACCTTAGTGATTCTCTGTTCTTTGCTCTAGAACCATCACCTGGTCACTGACATCCTCTGGTCAGTGGGTCAGCTGTGGCTATATGTATGTATTCAGGCCATTGTATACATTTTAATGTTACATGTAAGGAGTTAGCTCTGAAAGATTGTGGCGGTATTTCTGTTGGTGTCCTGTAACTATATTGTTCAGATTAAAAAACAACTTTAGAAGATTGTGCAGCCTTTGCAGACATATAACATGTAGCTACTCTATTTCCAGTGTTAAGAGAGGATCCCTCAGTCTCAGCTGTAGTACCAAATCCTTTCCCCTTATTGTCGGCCTAACACCTCTCTTATTTGTTCTTGTTGTTGTTGTCCAATCATCATCCACCATCAAGTCTCCTGACAAATGGTACTGGAGATTAGTACCTGTAAGTCCTCGCATTCTGAAGAATACCTATTCACCAATCACCATGATCTGCCCCCACACCCCACACCCCAACCCCAACTTCTCCTTGCATGTGACCCTGAGCCTCATCATGCATTGCCCAGAGCCCCCCCACCCCAACCTGAACCAATTCCTGCAATCAGATTCAAAGGCATAGTGAGTTTCATCTCTGTCAGGTTAGAAAACTCTACCTACAAGAGTCCATCCATTCAGGTTGCATGATCATACAGTGTGTATTTAGCACTTCATTTTTTATGCTTTGTTTCCTTTTTCTTCTGTTGCATGACTTTAAATTGGCTTCTGTAAAAAAACAATAGCAAGGATATACTATATTACTTGTTTATATAAACCGGCATTCTGTTCCTCAGAGGCTAGTGCACAAACAGAGAGTCTGTCAGACAGCGAGAGCTGCTGTGATAGAAGTTTCCAGCATATCTGTTGTAAAATGCAGATATGTCACCACTGCTGGATGTTTATGGGCAAACTGGGAGTTCTGCTGCCCTGAATACATGTGTGGCAGTGCTGTCGCTGTGGTTTTTATAGGCTCACAGAAGTACAGTATAGAACACCAGCTTACAGGATGGATTCACTAACACAGATTATTATTACTCTGTGAATCACATGCCTCCTCTTCTCTACAGCATTACAATGGCCTGTGAATTGTACAGTAGTGTATACATCTACATGTATAATGCTGGAAACTATTCATTTGCTGGCGTGCATTTAGTTTCTCACTCTAGAGAACTAACCGCTCCTCAACATGAAAGAGAAAGTTTTACGGTTGCAGCTTTTAATATGAATTTAATATATATCTATATTAAATTGAAATGCTTACACTTTGTCATTGTAGATGTTTGTGTCTGCATGATCAGTGTAATCTGCTATATTTGATTGTAAAATCCCTCAAATTAACACCTAACTATGAGCGTGTATGTGTGCGCGCACACACGTGCATGCAGATAAAAGTGCATCTGTAACATTCACAATACCAATATTGCCTCCTCAGAGACACACAAGTAACGGTGATGTATGTGTGCTGTTGCCGTGGTTTCAGGCTCGCTACAGGAGGGAACACGTCCAGCAGAGAAACGTCCCATCGCTCCCCCTGGTGGAAAACCTGCTGAAGGACAACACAGATGGCTGCGCCCTCACCGCCCTGCTGCACCTCTACTGCCCACAGGCTGTCAGACTGGAAGGTGAGGCCAATAGTAATCACACCCACCCTGGTAACTCACTAACCGCACCCTCTTTTATTTAATTATTGTCAAAGTGAAACACACAAGATCAAAGTTAGTTCAGTTATACACTTAGAATAGAAATAAATGGCATACAATGAGCTAACCACACTGATTTTCTGTCTCAACTGGACCGCACAAAAGACTCTCTCTTCTCTCACTGCTGCTATAACTGCCACTATACATTTGAATAGGGTGCTTGAAACAAAGAAAGTTATTATTATCCTCTGGCTCTTGTTTTCCAAGTTTAGTTTTTTTTTTTGTCTCTCAAATTAATAGCATTTTGTTATGTTTTATAGCCATCTAACCGCCTCACAATAAGCTGACCATGTGTTATGTTTCTGCATTGGCCGTTACTGGTGTAAACGGACTGTTGAGGATGATGACTTAAGAAGAAGCCGAGCGAGACAAAGAGAAGCAAAGACAAAGTTTCCTCTCAGCTCGACTGCGCCCTCATTTCTAAAAATGCCCTGGGATGGGTTGTGATTGGTCATGAGGGGCATGTGACGGAGATCCGTAGTAGCTGCTTGCTATTTCAAAGATAAACAACTTGAGCGTCTGCGCTTTGAGACTGGGCTCGCGGCGAGCTCATACACATGTGAACCAGATGTGGAAGCAGGTTGGATTTTCTTTAGATTCACTTGCTGGCAGCTTGAGTTACTCTAAACATAACATACAAGTACACAAATGTGTGGAATGACATCATTCCAGAGGAATCAGCTGCTGTGAGGTTTGATTGCCTGTTCCCTCTTGTCGGACATCCTACACATTCATGAGCTGTCCTTACAGTAACGTCAGGGAATAAAAATCGTGGTGACTCATCTAGAAGGGAGTTGAAGGCGGTTTGAAAAGTCGTGTACTTAAATTCTACTTGTTTAAATTAGCTACAGTATATAGCTCAAATAGTAGTGGGAAAAGGAGGGCGATTCTCTTCTCATCTATTCTTCTTTAAACATAAACTATGCCTTATCTTTTTTCTTCTCTTCCTGTCTGGCCTTGCCATCACCCCTCCCTTGTGCGTGCGTGCATGTTTGTGTTTGACCCCTCCCCTGGCTGAACAGATATCTGCCTCAAGGAGACCATGTCTCTGGCTGACAGTCTGTACAACCTCCAGCTGGTGCAGGAGTTCTGCAGGAACAACCTCAACCACTGCTGTCACTTCAGCCTGGAGGACATGCTCTACTCACATGCATCCATAAAGGTAAGGCCAGTATTCAGTATTAATATAAACGTATGTTTATATGATGTGGCTTCACAGAGAGCTGTTTTTTTTGGGAGTAAGGAGGAGCAAGGGAGAGAAATTACAAACAGGCAAAAATGAGTCATGTAGGAAAAGTGTAATAATGAATGTGTGTGTAGTCTAAGGCTTAGTTCTTACAGTGGTTTGTGTTGTCTGTTTGTGTGAGTATGTGTGAAGTATTAGGGATATGAAGCTCATTTTGCTTTGCTGCCACATTAATTGAATATGACAGCCTGTGTATTTTGGTGCTTTTCTAGTACAGACGCTGCAGGCCAGCTATCCTCCCTCTCACAGACAGAAGAGATTCTCTTCAGGGGCAGATTCCCAGTCCTGACCCATCTCTGCCTGTCTCTGTTGTTCCTCTCCCCTCCACATCCCCACTGTTTCTATCCAACTACAAATCTATGAACTTTACACACAGCACAACTGCTGACTCCCTCGGTCCGCAGGCACAGATCTCCCCACTTCACACACACATTTGCTTCTGATTAGTAAAAGGGCTCACTGTACAACTTAAGAGCATCACTGGGCCATCCTGATATTAGAAGTAGCCGAGCTGGGGTGGGTAATAGCGTACAGAGAGAGTGGGTAGAAACATTCAGATTCAAGTCACGGTCCAAGCTGACTGGGACTTTCCATTCTTCAAAACACCATAACAGACAGTGTTCACACATACTCACTTCTTCTCTCTTCATTTTACATGCACTGCTTTGATTTAAAGTGTGTGTGTGTGTGTGTGTGTGCCTGTGTACTGACTGTATAGTGCTACAATAGTTAAGTAGGCAAAGGAGGGTGAAAAACTGCCCATGTAGAGCAGCTAAAGGCTCTGGCAAACCGCCCAGGCAGACTCACTGCCTGCAGAATCTTAACCAGTGTGTATGTGTCCAGTCATTTAATTTATTACACGGAAAGAGACGTTGTTTATCTTACTGAGGTGTTCATTATGCTCTCTCTCAATAGCAATGTGAGAAATTTCAACAGACTTGTATAGAAGAATAGAAATTTCTTTTTGTTTTGTTTTTTTCTTTCTTTTCACCCCTGCTAGAAAGAAACAAACTGGTCCGTTTGTGTGTTTCCGACTGATGAAATCATCTGTATAGGCCTTCAGAGTCGTGTGTTTATAGCATGAATATGTTTATCACTGCTTTGAATCCCCCTCTCACTGCTTTGTGCAACCATGTATGCATACGTGACAAATTTTAAACCAAACTCCAGATGGTGCTTTTGGCAGTTTTCAAGTGGCGTATGGGTCTTACATGAAACAAGTCAGACAGTGAAACATGCACAGATATGAGTGCACATGCACACACACACACACACACACACACCTGAGCCTGTTTCCTAGCAACAGTTGGCAGGCCATGACCTCAGTGATCTGTCAAAATGCTGCATTATATTACGATTGTAGCTCGTCTAGCATCTTCACAGAGTCATCCAGGGAGAAGGTGAGAGAGGTAAATGTTGTGCTAACAACAGTAACAAAGAACCACAGTTAACCACAAAGGTGTGTGTTTGTGTGGCCTTACAGAGTAACTACCTGGTGTTTATGGCTGAGCTGTTCTGGTGGTTTGAAGTGGTGAAGCCCTCATTTGTACAGCCTAGAGTCTTCGACCCAAATGGTACGGTACCATCTGAATGCAATTTGTTTTCAATGATGATGAATATTTGACAGTAATATCAGCATGCTTCTTAATAACTAAACTTATAAACCAATAAATAATTATCTGCCATATCTTGTGTTTTCATCTGCAGCCTGTGATCCTGTATCCTGTAGAACCATGGCTCCTGTGTCCAGTCCCATCAAACAGAGCTATGCAGACAGTCCCGACAGTCCAGAAACCATCCCTGCTGAAGGTAACATCTGTTGGGAGGCAAAGACATCTAATAGATTTTACCAGTCATATTCCTAACAGATATATATGCTTGCTAAGTATGGATAAAAATCACATTGTTTTTTTACAGCATACATTGTTTCTATACAGTTGAAACCAGACGCCCTCTAGTGGCTGATTTACAGCAATGCAGCAATGCTCTTACTTTATATTGTAACTTGTGTTAATTATACATTATATTTTACATTTATATTTACATTTAGTCATTTGGATTATGCTCTTATTTGAAGGTACTTACAAGGCAAGCAAAATACCTATGCCAAGGAGAAAAACATTAAAGTGCTGTAGGAAGAACAGTTTCTTCTTCTGTTTTCAGCAGATTTCTGAAAATGTAACCTGGAATTAGCAGCCAATAGGTGATAAGTGGATACTTTCTGCTTAAAACACTTTTGTGTCTCTGACAGGTATAATGAAGAGATCTACCTCCATGTCATACGTGGATGGCTGTGTTGGGACGTGGCCCAAAGAAAAACGGTTAGTTTATAAAATCTGTCAGACCTACATTTTCTTCACTGAGCTACATATCTTTTAGTTGTTCCTTGTTTCTCTTTGAAACTAACTTTGACATTTCCTTCATCAGCTCCACTTCTCGGGGAATCTCCTTTGAGATTCCTCTGGATGGAGACCCAACTTTGGCACCCTGTGAAGCTCCCTCTCACCGCATGACCCGCTCTGCCAGCAGTGAAGGTCTTGGCTTCAAAGTTCACTATGCATCTCGAGGAGGCATGAAGCGCCACCTTTCCCTCATGCCCGTTAATGTAAATGGCCAGAGCAGACACATACCAGAGGAGGATGAAGACTTCACCTTCCGCAAACCTCTGGGGCGGAACAACACATACTCAGTCAAGAACCAAAGCAGGTACGGCACAGTGGGCTTTGTGAGGGCATGGTTATCCTCTAAATTGCCATGTTGTCAGTTTTGACCATTTACAAACTTAACAAAATGATAAAATAGCTCAAATTTAATTACTTAATCAAAAAAAATACATTTGAGTCAGCGCCATGCACATACTGTATAATTCACAGTGTTGAGATTAAAGGCGTGATTCTATCTAATGTTTTGTATAGTTAGGGCCCTTAGAAATCCAGACATTATTTGTTATTAATGAAATCCGTCCAAATTAAAACATGTTAAAACTGCATGAAAAGACAAAGAGAGAGAGATAAAAAAAAATCAGCATTCAGCACTTTATCTATCTTTGAGTAAGTAAGAGAAAAGCATAATCTCCCAAAGCTGGTTAGCTATATTGCCTGGCTCTGTCCCTAGGTACTCCAATGGAGTCCTTCCAGACTGCAGCCACAGCTCCAACAATCACCATGGCAGCCACAGTGGACACATCAGCCCGTCAACCCCTCCCAGTATTGAGGAGGCTCTGAAGATCATCCATGACACAGAAAGGCCTCATGCTAGCCTGGGCGTGGGTGAAGGAGATGATGGCTTTTTTCTCCATGGTACAGAACCTTCAGATCCTCCAGATGCACAGGGCGAAGGTGATGAACAGGGTTCAGCTAAGGCTCAGCTCAACGACCACGACCCCAACTCTGTGTCCACTGATGAAGTTGACACGGGCATCCATGTGAGGACTGAGGACATCCAGAGCTTGGATGAGGACTCCTCTTCTCTGAGAGACTATTCAGATATAGATCCAGACTGCGAGGCCATGACCAGGTCGTGCCCTCTGCCTGATCGGCCAGAGAGGCAGAGAAACCGGGAAGGAGAAAGAAAGGGGGTGGGTGACACTAATCCTGAGGGTGAGACGGGAGATGGAGTTGACAGGAGCAGTCCCTGTCCCAGTTCAGCACCCACGCTCCCCAGATCTCAAACCGTCAGCCCCGTCTCATCCTCTGGTGGCTCTGGAGCAGGCATGGTGCGAATGACGAGCTTTGCGGAGCAGAAGTTCAGGAAGTTAGAGGGGAGGAGCAGTGGAGGAACAACACCAGAGAGTTCAGATCTCAATGTACCGTATACACACCCAATGAAAACCCTTTCTTCCCAGGTTTGTGAATTACTTTGTGTCATTTATTTATTCACACATTTATTGTATTTTTACCTGGCACAAATGTAATTTGCACTAGTGTACACTGACCTTTAAATGTTAATGAGCTTTGCACTTTTTTTTTTTTTTTGCAGTTCTCTACACCTCCTTTGCCAATCACATCTCCTAGTCCAGTAACACCTTCCCTGAGGGACCCCTCCCATCTCATAGCCTCAGAGATGATTCAGCTCAGGATGAAGCTTGAAGAGAAACGCAGAGCCATAGAAGCCCAGAAGAAGAAGGTCAACTGATAAACACAAACAAAGATACCTGAGGTATAGCTTAATAAAATCCAAATGTTCACATGTTGCTCTTTTCACTTTTCTCAGGTGGAAGCAGCTTTTACCCGGCATCGTCAGAAGATGGGCAGAACAGCCTTTCTGAATGTAGTGCGAAGAAAAGGAGTCACTGCCCCCCCCCAGTTCCAGCTCAGGGACAGCAGAACCCCTTTCCCCAGACCCACTGACACCATCTAAAGAAACCAGCCAGGGTACCATGGAAAGGGCTGAGAGGTGCAAACCAGATGGAGCAGCCCCCAAATCCCCTTGTGAGGATGGTGGAGGTGATTAAACCCCAACAGTAACTTATATCTCATAATAAATGTATGTCATAAACATTTATGACTCACACTAACTAACTGACTGACCTATCTTATATATATGTATGTGTAGGTGTGACTCCAGGAGAAGTTGACCTTGCAGAATACACACGCTCCATTGAGAGGCTGAACACGTCACTGGGCTTCCTGCAGACAGAGATGCAGCGGTTGGCCCAGCAGCAGGAGAAGATCATGGCCATGAGAGAACAGCAACAAGCCTGGGTCATTCCTCCTCCTGCTCCATCTCCACACAGGCAGCTCCGTGAGTTGCGGAGCAGCAGCGTGACGGGCCGAGGATCAGGCCGAGGCTCAGTGGGGTCACTGTCTCCCATTTTGTCTTCTTCTGGCTCTCCCCGACCTCCCAATCAGTCGCCTGCCGGCATCAAGCGACGACCGGCCTCCTTCCACGCTAGGACCCCTCGGACCCCACGCCCAAATGATCTGAAGGTCACCCCCTTCAGCAGAATGCTCAACACCCCCACCTCAGTAGACAGCCTACCTAGACTGAGGCGTTTCACTACCAGCCAAACTCAGCTTAGCTCTTTTGCCTACTTGGGCCATGATGAGGGACCAGGGGAAAGGAAGAAGCAAGAGGAGAACAAAGACAACACTAAAGACAAAGAAGAGACAGTGGCAAAGAAGAGTGCTGGCACTCCTCAGCCTCCTACTAAAGAAGCAACCAAAGAGAGGGACAAAGATGATCAACAGCAAGAAAGGGACAAAGCAAGAGCCCAGCAGTCTGGGACACCAGAGGTTTTGTGTCAGCCAGTGTCTGAGATCCAAGGGACTGCAGGTAGCAGGGTCAAAGGAGACCCTCAGGACAGGAAGGATCTGGTGGAGGTGCCCCTGTCTGGGGTGAAGCCTCCAAGTGGTCATGGTCAGAAGATAACAGGAGAAGGAGACACCGGAGGAGAGGATCAAAAGATGTGCTGTGGCTTCTTCTTCAAGGTAAATACAGAATTATAAGTCAGATAATATTTTCACTCTAATAACAGTTTTTATACTTCTGTTAATGATAAGTCATGTCAACATGAGAAGTTTCTCTAAATATGATCTGTAACTGGAAGTCTGTACTCACCTATAGGTAGTAAAATGTTCTACTAACACTAAACTAATACCAGGAACGACGACTCTCTTCAATATCATGCAGCAGTTAGTTAAGTTAGTTACCTAACACCTCCATCATGAGTTCCCTCCTAGAATTCCTTGCAGCTCCCAAATGGTCAAAATAATGTAGTTGATTATTACTTCATTAATAATGCAGTCTGTATAGCCTCGCGGTGCTGTGTTAACCTGGCACAACATGTGCAGTGTTGTGCTTGTTGAGCCATAAGCTAATCTGAGACAATAGTAGTGGTGCAAGGTCGACTTCTCCTGGAGTCACACCTGTATTATCACATACACAAATATGTCAGTCAGTCAGTGTAAGTCATAAATGCATATGATTATGATACATGAACTAACATGTCACTTAACTATCAATAGTTAATAGCATCCTCTTGTTATTTCTTTGATGTCTGTTAGGGGAGATGACACATTATGGTCTTTTCCTTTTAAAGACTATGTTTATATGTTTGATCTAACACCAGGATGACGTGAAAGGGGAAGAAGACATGGCAGCGAAAAAGGCAGCGCTGCTAGAGAAGCGGCTGAGGAGAGAGAAGGAGGCTCAGGAGAGGAAGCAACAGCAGGAGCTGGACCAGGAGCAGAAGAGAGAAGCTGCACGGTTCGTCTTTCTTTCTTACTTTTTATTCTTCTTTTCATTTTTACCTTTTTCTTCTCAGTTTGCTATAAATAAAATGATACTGTTCACAGGTTTATAGCATCAGTGCAACACCTTTGAAAAGTTTGAAGTCAAGGAAAAACAATGCATGGATGTAGGTTTTTCTTCAGAGAATTAGTTTCTAATATGTGTCTCCTCCTCCAGGTTGAAGGCAGAGGAGGAGCAGCAGAAGAAGGATGAAGAAAAAGCACGAAAGGAATACATCAAGAATGAATATCTGAGGAGGAAGACGCTCAAACTGATGGAGGACATGAATGAAGTCATCAAGCCTCGATCAGGTAGTCTCAAGAAGAAGCCTCGTCCCAAGTCCATCCACAGGGATGTCATGGAGTCGTCTACTCCCCCTGTCAGAGCAACAGGTGAGCAACACTCAACACACAGTGTCACTGCACAACGACCACTGATCCACGCTTGACCACCATGTCATTGTTCTGTTGCAGGGGTCCGTCCTCGAGGCTTTTCAGTATCCAGTGTTTCTCTGGCATCACTCAATCTGGCTGACAATAACAGAGACCAGCCAGATAACAGGAAGAACAACAGGTAAGACCCACTCTCTGCCTGTAGGTTGAACTATAGACTTATTTAACCTTCTTTAAATGCACTAACATTTAATGTTCTCATCTTTTAAGACCACTTATTCCAAGATTAGATGCATTTAAAGTTAGTTGTAATTGTTTGTCTACAGTGTTTGCTGATCCCATCATGTTAGTAGCTTATGAAGAGATGATGAAAAGTTGGATTTTGCATCTAGTTTGCTGTAGACTCTTGTTGGTTGGTTACTCTTCGTGATATCCAGTTATTTTAACCATCATGGTCTTTGGTTGACAGTTTATAGTACAATGAGCTGACATGACTCTTTACAGTCATCTTACAATTGTATTGTATTTTATTCTTTAAGTATAATTTACTTAAGTAAAATCTGTAAACTTATTTTATCTGTAACACCTTTTCAAATACTGCAGTTGGTTTGAGTAGTTCAGTCTTCTTTTATTACACTTAAAAAAATCAACTTAAACAAAAGGTTGCACTAAAACTGAGTTATAGTACATAATAGTTGGATAAACAAAAGTTTATTTAACTATTAATTTAGATACATATGTTCAACTTACACAACTTGGTTGAGTGCAACCTTTTGTTACAGTTTAATGTTGTGAGTGTATTTTACTATTTTTATGTGCACTTCAAATTACAAAACTCCCAACCTAGATTTTTTTTATGTAACCCAGAAAACAAGAAACCCAGCTGTGATTTTGAGTTGGTGTGTGTCATTAATAATCCTCTTTAGTCTTTTATTGAGTCCTACAGTATGAAGTGTTTTACAGTAATTTACACTCTGCATCTCGATTCTCTTTTATCCCTCTCTCCTTTTCCCATTATTTTGCATGCATCCCTCAGGGGCAATAAAGTAGCTCCCGCCCCTGTCCCGTTCTTTCTAAGCTCTCCCAGAGAAAGAAAGGGAAGGTTAGTAAAGCTCAGAAAAGGTGTAGATGTGGCTCCATTTAGATGTTTGTAGCTTTAACGTACTTTAGATTCAGAAGCTAGAAGCAGACACATAAAAATAGATTGCTTCTCTATTCAAGTTCACTGGATCCGCGTGGCTGAGCTGTTTCCGCCTCAGTTTTCTTGCTCTTTATCCTCTTCGTATTTTACTCTGTTGCTCTCAGGCTGTTGTTTGCTCGCTTCTCTATGCTGGCTGCTCTGTGCTTTACCACTGTGTGCACTGTTTCCTCTGCAAGTGCTTGCGCCTATCTCCTGCAGTAACCATCAAGACTTGGCTTTGCTTGGCTGAACATGCCTTTCTGTCTGTGTGACCAGTATGATCTAATGCAAGACAACAGGCAGGGTTTGAGGAATCGTGTCACAGCGTCTGACCTTGTTTTGCTACATCTCTTACCATGTTTTATATCTGTGTGTGCATGTCTTTGTGTCCAATCTGTTGGTGTATGCTTTCATTCCGTACTCTGTCTACCTTTGTTGTGTTTGTTGTTATGTTTGTGTGTATCATTTGTTATGTGTGGTCATCTCCAGGCCGGACTCTGCAGAAGGTTTTTCTTCCTGTCCCTCGGCTGGTAGTCGTAATGGAGAGAAGGATTGGGAAAATGACTCTACCACGTCCTCTACCCCCTCCAACACAGAGTACACAGGTATTAGACATATTTCTTACTTACCTTAATGGGAATTATCATGGGTATTTTACTGTATATAACATACATAACTCATGCCTGCAATATTATTCCTTTTCTCCAGGACCCAAACTATATAAGGAGCCCAGTGCAAAGTCCAACAAGCACATCATCCAGAATGCCCTGGCTCACTGCTGCCTGGCTGGCAAGGTCAACGAAGGGCAGAAAAATAAGATACTTGATGTATGTTTTGCATTCATGTGGCTGTCTATATTTATTCTTGCAATAAGAAAACATTTTGCATTTAGGAATGTTTTTTTCTCAATTTTTTTTCTCTGCTGCAGGAAATGGAGAAATCTGAAGCCAATAACTTCCTGGTGTTGTTCCGTGACGCTGGATGCCAGTTTAGGTCCGTGTACACCTACTATCCTGAAACCGAGGAGATCACCAAGCTGGCCGGCATTGGGCCGAAGAACATCACGACCAAGATGATTGAGGGCCTGTACAAGTACAACTCAGACAGGAAGCAGTTCAGCCAGATCCCAGCCAAAACCATGTCCGCTAGTGTGGATGCCATCACCATTGCCAGCCATCTGTGGCAGACCAAGAAGCAAGGGACGCCCAAAAAACTACACACGAAGTAGTGCAGATGGTTGGGCAACATTTGGAAATGCGTCTCTGGAATAATTACACACAAATTTGTGGATTTAACTTTTTCATTAAAGGGACAGTTTTAAATCACAACTGGAATGTAAAACACGAGTGGGCCTCACAGATGTTGTCGTTACAATACAGAGCTGGCTGTTGCACTCTGGACAATTTAAATGGGACACGTGTGTACTTGTCAGCATGTGTATCAGTGTTCTTGTGTGCCAAAAAAAAACAAAACAAAAGAAAATAATAGGCGGACCAATGCCTTACCTAGTTGAACCACTGAAGCACTGAATGTCACGCCTCTAAGTTGATCATGTGTGGCCTTATGCTTGTTTTGTATCTCATGAGTGCGCTCCGAGTGTTGGTGTCATTTTGTCAGAGCCTGTTGAATATTTCTGTTGTGATAGAGGAGAGGTTGTGTGTGTGTATATATATACACAAATCTTGGATCAGATGACAAACCTCTCCATGGCAGTGGCCTATCTGATCTGTGATCAGGTAGAGGCAGCATTTGTAATGAAAGCTTAGCTGCTAAACAGGCATGATTTTGTGTTTTTGTTTTGTTTTTTTTACATGTGACTTATAAACTGCTCAAATTTGTGTGTGTGTGTGTGTGTCTGTGTATAGAGAAGTGCCAAGAAGAATGAGGGAAAATACCTCAGTTGGTGATTGCAATCACTTTCCAAAAGTGTGAAATGATGAGATGATTGAGAAAATGGAGGACCATCGATTCTGGAAAGCACCTGCAATAGTCTTAATTTATTTCATTTTGATAATGCTTGGAAGATATTTTAAAAAAGGCGTCTTAGATTTTATTGAGAGAACCATAATATACTATACGTATATAAGTTAAATTAGTTTGTATATAAAGGCAGTTCCATTCAAAATGAACAAGTCAGCTTGTAGTAGCTTTTAAGTAGCTTTTATAATTTATCACGTACGTGTACCATGTATGTTGCTGTTTGGGGCCTTTCATTGTGCCACAAATGCGAAAAGTGTGATCACTCAACAGCATCACTGATAAGACTTGTCATCAGTAGTAGAATAGACCGATAAGCCACACTGTGTCATCAGTCTGCCATTTAGAGTTAAATGAAAAGAATTGGAAAGAATCACCACTGACGATTGTAAACGATTCTCAAAACGTCACTTTAATGTGGATATTGTCTTTACTATTAGATCCTGATTACCCCTAAAATAGTCCACATTTGTAAATAAATGAATACACCTATGATAGCACTTCAAGACCCTGTCCACTGTCGTCGAGTCTAATCAAAGATTTTCCACTTCAGGACTGTCATTCTTGTTACTTTACTTTTACATTACTGTTACATTTTTAACATGTGTTTCTTCAGTATGTGTTGACACTGTACAGATATATTTTGGCATATAGAAGTATTTTTTGTAATGACATTTCCTTCTTGGCAGTGTGAGCTGGTGAAGCAGTATCGTTGTAGAAAGAAGTTGTTGAAACGTGTGGCTGAGGAGGTGAGGTGTTTAAAGTCTTAGTGAGGCTTTACTGTGGTATTGTAAGTATACTGAGAAAAATCATAGTATTTTTTCCAACTCTGAATTCATTTTCTTTCCAAATTAACTAAATATGCTCAACTGTTCATGGATTTTTGTTGTTGTTTTTTTTATTCCTATGAGCTTTATTAAAATGCCAGCTATCAACAATGCTTATGTCTCATTTCATATCCTTGTGTTGACTGGTTTAACAGTAATTCACTATGACCTCTCATTGTTTTAAACTGATATTGACACTGGTTGACATGATGCGGCTCTAACACGTCAGGAGTTTTATTTAACCTTCATTTAATCAGGTAGATCCCATTCAGCCTAGCAGCCCAGGTCAACATGGCAACATAAAACATGCCCATACTGTGTAATGCTACATAGGAGTATCCACCCTGCAAGCTCAGTCTTATTGATAGAATATATCACATACACTGCCCAGTCCAGAATAAAAGTCACACACTCTGCACTCAAATATTTTTATCTTAGACCGCCCTTGGCTTTGATTACGGCATTCGCCATGGCATCGTTTCGATAAGCTTCTGAGTGTCACAACATTTATTTCTGTCCAGAGCATACATTTTTTTGCCAAGATCTTGTTTTGATGATGTGAGAGTCAGACAGCTGCACAAAGGGTCCTCCAGCACATCCCAAAGATTCTCAATGAGGTTACGGTCTGGACTCTATGGTGGCCAATCCATGTGTGAAAATAATGTGTCATGCTCCCTGAACCACTCTTTTACAGTTTGAACCCAGTGAATTCTGGTATTGTCATGTTGGAATATGCCCATATCATCAGGGAAGAATAAATCTATTGATGGAATAACCTGGTCATTCAGTATATTCAGGTAGTCAGCTGATCTCATTCTTTGGACTCATAACGTTGCTGAACCTAGACCTGACCAACTGCAGCAACCCCAGATCATAGCACTGCCCCCACTGGGTTGTACGGTAGGCACTTCCCCCGCCCCTCTTCTTACCCTGATGTGCCCATCACTCTGGAACAGGGTAAATCTGGACTCATTAGACCACATGACCTTCTTCCATTGCTCCAGAGTCCAATCTTTATGCTCCCTAGCAAATTGAAGCCTTTTCCGATTAGCCTCACTGACAAACGATTTTCTTAAGGCTACACAGCTGTTTAGGCCCAATCCTTTAAATGTGTGTGGACCTCTTGCTCTTACTTTCATTATTAAACGTAGCCGTGAGTTCTGCTGCTGTTTTTTTGATTTCACCAAACTTTATATCCCACTTTACAGTTTCATCAATCTCTTTAGATGTTTTCTTAGCTTGATTCATGCCAATAATGTGATCCTTCTGAAACAGATGAACACCTTTTCCACGACCACAGGATGTGTCTTCAGACATGGTTTAAGAAATGTACTCACTGTAACAGTTAGGGTTAAATAACTTGGTGCCAGCTGAAAAATAATCCTTCATGTGTATATATATATATATATATATATATATATATATATATATATATATATATATATATATATATATATATATATATATATATATATATATGTGAACACTTACCTGGTTAATTCTGCTATGATGGTTTCTGTGTGGTGTAAAAAAGACAAATGATCTCAGACACACTTTACATTAGGTCTACCTATTCTTCTAGACCAAACACACTTGTCTTTTTATTAGACTAGAGAAAGCATTACATGGCAGACACTGAATAATACACTCTCCTTTAATAACACTTATTTTCCTATATCTATTATTATAAGGTGAATTGTGGTATTTTTCTAATTGAACATGATCTGACTGTGCATTTATAAAAGCTGCTTCTCAGAGTATATGAAATATGAAGTAGTAAAACAATGAAAATACTCAAGTAAAGCTGAAACCCATAGAAATGTACTTGAGTACAGTACTCAGTTACTTTCCAGCACTGACTTTTGCAGGGCTCTGTCTTTTGTTTCGTATTCACTCTGCAGTTTGCTATGATCCATCATCTTCACCTTCTCATCCCGTTCATCGTGTCACACTAACTTCGTGCGTCGTGGGTGTGCGCGGACGCACGGACGGAGGCGGCGCTCCTGCAGACAGCGGCGGCGGAGAAAGATCCAGTAAGGAGGGGACACCGTCCGACAAGGAGGCAAGACAAACGGCACTGTCGTGACAGCTTGTGTCCACAGCGCGGAAACACCCAGAGGACCGTGTTTTCATCCCATGTATTGTTAGCAGCAGGTGAGCTTTAACCGCGGCAGAGGTCGGTGTGTGTTGGTGGGAGGCTCAGTGCGCACCCCGCCCGAGCAGCTAACTAGCGGATGATGCCCCACTCCCCTCGGCCTGGCTAGCTAGTCAGCCTCCCCTTGTTAAATTAGTCAGCTTTGTATGAGCCCCGACGGTAACTAGCTGTGTGTTTTTTCAGTATTGCTCTAATCCGCTCGCTGTATTCACTATGTACAGCTAACAGGTAGCCTGAGCTTCTTAACGTGTTTGACTTAGTGTTATTAGCCACTGTTAACATCTCTATGCTAGCTTAGCAGCACTGCAGTGCTTCTGTGTTGTTGTCGCCAAACTTGCTGCTCATGTGTCGAGGCTCATCTATTGAGTTAGATAATCATAAATATATTAGAGGCCGCTTAGTGTCATGATAGTGATGTGTGACAGTAAACATGACATGTGGAGGGCTGTGGTTCCTCTCAGGCTAAGTTACATACATCAGATCTGGAAAACAGAAAACAATGGCTGAATGAACATTAACATCTTTAAATAAGCAGTTGTGAACTTCCCAAATCACATCAGATAGTTTAGATCTTCAGCTCCTTCCAGGTTTTGACACTGGTCATATTGGATTTTGTCTTTACAGTAGCTTTTGGTCATTGATGAGCTTTTTAGGTTGTGATGACAATTTCTACAAACTCCTGTACAGTTCAGTAGTTGTTGTTTGATTGTGTTGCATTAAATTTATTAACAAAACTGTGGAAGGACAACGTGAGAAGATAATGTCATCGGCATATATTTTAGCTAAATAGATCTGTGCAATGTTGGGTTGGATATGTCATAATTCCTCCCCGTGATAAAACATGAGTATATCACAGTATACAGGATCTAGTTGAGTGTCTGATGAAGAGTTCAAGAGAATGATAATAAAGATGTTCTCTTTTTTTAGCTACTACATTGGTTTATGTGAGGATGATAAGGGAATTTGTGGAATCACTGTTTGTGTTTGCACAACTCTTAAGATTTTACACTGTGATTTGTGGCCAAAATGATATAGATCAATGGTTATATCATCACTTACTGCTAAACAGTAATACATATTCATTCTGGATCAAAGATTAAGGCTGAATCCTGCTTCATCTACCTGAGTTTCTAATGCCTGCTGCCTGATATATCATTTTATTTACTGTTTTGCCCCATTGCTCTTGTCATTAGCAGCCGGTCCTCACAATGACAGCGGAAGAAACCATAAATGTGAAGGAGGTGGAGGTCATCAAGGTGATCCTGGACTTTCTCAACTCCAGGAAGCTGCACATCAGCATGCTAGCTTTGGAAAAAGAGAGCGGTGTCATCAATGGTCTCTACTCGGATGACATGCTCTTCCTAAGGTAACTCAAGAAACAATCACACCATATGGTGTTGATGTTATTGTCTCAGGTTGCCGCTCTAGTAAGCTGCGTACTATGCAGCCGTTCTACTCAAAGGTTGTTTCTGAACGTGTCCCTATTGGAGATATTGCAACTCTACTTAATATAGATAAATTGGATCTTCTAGCTCTCAGGGTATTGTCTATCTTTGTACCCAGCATGAGTATTAAATACAGTTTGGTATTATCTTATTATGGTGATAGTATAAAAAAGTAATTTGTGCATTTGTGTTTCAACTTAAAAATAATTAAAGTTTACACATTTATGGGAAATCTCAGCTGTTAACTATTAAAACAAACTGCTTTTGTTTTAGGCAACTAGTCCTTGATGGACAGTGGGATGAAGTCCTGCAGTTCATTCAGCCGCTGGAGTGCATGGACAAGTTTGACAAAAAAAGGTGTGTTCACAGTCTTAGTCACTATCGGTATGTTCAACTTTCTGTGTCGTTTCTTTTTATGTGTTCAGTTTATTTCACTTAATGATGTTTTGACTTCTTGGGTTTGATGCTACGATACTAGTTTTGCTACTCGTAGCAAAGTTAGACACAAACAGCATCAGCACTAAAGTTGCTTCTTTCTGTGTCACGGTGCTTTGTCCTCAGGTTTCGTTACATCATCCTCAAGCAGAAGTTTCTGGAGGCTCTCTGTGTGAATAACGCCATGTCTGCAGAAGATGAGCCACAGCATGTAAGTCTGAACATTCATGTTAGTAAATTATCACTGTAAGTTCTACAAGAACAGCTTTGATTTTTGATCCTGGTGAACAGATTTCGTAACAGTTCCACATTGTCTTCCTGCTGACTGTCACTGGTTGTCATGGCAGTAAAGAAGGAGGCTCAATCACATAGACAAGAAGAGAAACCGTGTTTTATTGCATTTGACACAGCAGCTCTGCAAGGTTTCTGAATAAACTCACGCTATTAGAGGATAAGGGACTTTGTGTGTGTAGGTGTGGTGGCTCAACAGTGGCAACATTTGCATGCAAGGAGTGACGTGGCTGCGGTCAAGGACTTACCCGGATTAAACTGTTTATAAGTTCCTCTGAGGCCATGTGATTTACAGTTGCTACAATCTTTCCTGCCATTAATAAATCTGACACACACTATTTCATGACATCACAAATGCTAAGTCAATTCTCTTTATTTCTTCTATAGTAATGCACTTAAATTAGACTGTGTGCCTACTCAATGGCGTAGCTGTGGATGTAGTTTGTGATTCTGAGCCATAGCCATCGTATCCTATTAACCGGATTAGATCAGACTACTTTAGACATCTGTGCACACTGTGTGTTAGCATGCATGGCAATTGTGTGCCCACTGCCCAGGGGTGTGTATTTGTTGCAGCCTTGTTTGTTGTAATGATTTTCTGGATGGTGCACAACATTTTCCGAGCAAGTACATACAGCTAACATGTTTTTTTTCTGGAGCATTTTCTAATGTCTTGTGCATTTTAGCCTTGAAGTTGAAGTTTTTTTTTGACATTTAAAAGCCATCTCTGTCTCCAGTGTACTGCCAGAGGTAAAGCTCTATCACAAAGTACTATTCGATACACAAAGTACTATTTTCTGTTCTGCTGCTCTTAGAGAACCTTGGATTCAGTCAACGGTGACAGTCTGTGAAATATATTTCATGTTTTTCAGTTGGAGTTTACAATGCAGGAAGCAGTCAAGTGTCTCCATGCCGTGGAAGAGTTCTGTCCCTCCAAAGATGACTACAGTAAACTATGTCTGCTCCTCACCCTGCCTCGCCTCACAAACCACGCTGAGTTCAAGGCAAGAATTTAGCTATTTAGAGCGCAATGAAAAAAAATTTGCACCATTGTTTCATTTTTACTCTTTACTCTTTATGTGCCGTGATTCTCCTGTGCTCTTTTCTGCAAATTAATACGGTGTGGCGTATATCTTAATCATGATCCCTCAGGACTGGAATCCCAGCACTGCCAGAGTGCAGTGTTTTGAGGAGGCTTGCACCATGGTGGCAGAGTTTATCCCTGCAGACAGGAAGCTGAGTGAAGCTGGCTTCAAAGCCAGCAGGGATCGACTCTTCCAGCTGCTCCTCAAGGGAGTCCTCTATGAGTGCTGTGTGGAGTTCTGCCAGGTTTGTACTAATAAAAGTAAATGTAAATACTGTGGTCTGAGTTCTGAAAGTAGGTTGTACCTCTAAAGCAGTGAGTTTGTAGTTAAATGCTTTTTTTATGGTCTGTGCAGAGCAAGGCGACAGGTGAGGAGATCACAGAGAGCGAGGTCCTCCTGGGTGTCGACATGCTGTGTGGTAATGGCTGTGATGACTTGGACCTCTCTCTGCTCTCCTGGATGCAAAACCTCTCCCACAGCGTGTTTTCCTGCGCCTTTGAACAGAAACAGCTCAACATCCACGTGGACCGCTTGGTCAAGCCTGCAAAGACTGGCTACGCTGACCTCCTCACCCCGCTTATCAGCAAACTGTCTCCATACCCCTCCTCCCCCCTGCGCCGCCCTCAGTCAGCGGACACCTACATGTCACGCTCCTTGAACCCAGCATTGGATGGCTTGTCCTATGGGCTGTCTGGCCAGGATAAGAGAGCAAGCGGTGGCGAGATAATGTCAGGTAAAGGGGTCTCTCCCATGTCCCACTCGTTCGCCAACTTCCACTATCCTGGAACAGGCGGGCAGAGCCTGAGCAGGAGTCTCATGATGGAGAGCTCCGACTGCCACAGCATCTTTGAGGAATCTCCTGAAACGTGAGGGCTCAGATGTTTTCACACCTTTGTCTGAAGGCATTAAACATGCCTTAAATAATCTGTTCATGTTGGTCCTTGTCCTCTGTAAAGGTCGAGGACAGAGACACCTGTGGACAAGATGCTGAGTTCGGGTGGAGCTCAGAACATGCGTCCTGCCTCAGCTCCAGGCGAGGACGCACCATCAGCTGGCTCTGCTGACAAGAACGAGGTAAACATTATTATCTTTTTAAAATCTTGTCAGACCCGTTATACTGTAAGTCACACATTAACAAGTTGTGTATTTAATTATGTCCCTGTGTTGTTTTCTTTTCTTTGATGGGTGTTGCCTACTGTGAAAGTTTAAATATAAATCTATTTGAATAGTGTGTCTGAGTCATCCTGCTGCAAGTTTGGATTACAGCCTAAGCAGTGTCAAGGCAGACATGGCTGCTCAGAGTGACATGCTGATTAAGACCATCGTAGACCTGTTTTCCTCATTACTCAGTCAACTGCAGTTATACACTTATTTGTTAACACGCTGTGACTTTAACTTTCCAAAGTGATCGTTATTTCTGCTCCATCACAAACGAACATGAATTGGATGGCTTGTCCTACATTGGAAGAAAATATACATTTTACATATACATATACATTTAAATAATTCTGGATAACTTTACCAGTTGCAAATTAAAGTATCAAATATAGGTCACAGTGTAATTCACTGTAACTTTTAAATATTTAGATTATTAATGAAAGCTGATTTATATCCCATACTGGTTTAGTATTTAACACTGAGAATGAATTCTTATTCCTTAATTTTATTAATTTAAATGGATACATTTGTATAACATTGGGTCGATTATGAGAAATAAGGTGGCTCCAGCGATTTTACATATCCAGCCAGTATCTTAGGACTGCAAGGTAGAGAAGGGGAGAACAAGCCCAGGTGGATCACATTCACAGTCAGTGGGGACACAGCTGGAGACTGTGGGACCTTAACTGTAAAAATGAACCATTACTGTTGCCTGTAAACACAGTGTTAACACAGTATCACAGTTTCATCTGTCTGTGTGTCTCATGCTTTCCATTCTGGGCCTCTTGTGCAGCTCAGTGTGAAGCTGGTGCTTTGCTCTGCCTTCCCCGTCACCCCGGAGACACATAAAGAGGCCAGAAACAGAAGCAGACTTCTGTGAACTCTCTGTCACACCCTTGTCTTCTCTTTCTCATTTTCCTCTCAGCCCAGCCCTTTTTTCGAACGCTGGCACGCTGCCAGCTTCTCTCCCGTCTCCAATCGTATCAGTTCCTCTCAGATTGTCAGGATAGGAAACAAAGGACAGAGAGGGGAAGTGACCTGTCCTCATCTCTCAGTCTCACCCTCTTTCCTCATCTAATACCTGAAATGACAAGAACAGAGAGTGGAACAGAATTCACACAATCACAATGTTGTTTTTGAGGAGTTTAAACAAAAACTTTTATAACTTTTCATGATTCATCATGTGTTATGGATGTGTGAATAAATGTAACAGTAGATTAAAATAATAAGTTAACGCTAAGTAACAGTAATTAAGTAAGTATTTAATTTCTCTTTTTCATGTACAAAATGCATGCTGTGTCCCATCCTCAGCTTCGTGACTCCACAGAGAAGTATGAAGAGTATTATCGCCAGCGTTTGCGTGTGCAGCAGCACCTGGAGCAGAAGCAGCAGCAGAGGCAGATGTACCAGCAGATGCTCCTGGAAGGAGGAGTCCAGCAGGAGCCCCCACCCAGCGACATGCAGCACAGCCTCACAGAAAAGTTCCTAAACAGGTAGAGACTCAGCAAGAGATGTTTTATAGATAACATATAATCAGGTCATAGAGTAAACTTCATCATGCATTTAGTTGTGTTGCAGGTTGACTGCCTTAAGCCTGCTAATTATGGTACAGCATTTAATATATTCATACAATAGAGGAGCAGCTGCCAGACAAGGAGAAGTAGACATGTTAAAGCCTTGATAATGATGGGTCCCATGTGGCTGGCATGACCAACACCTCCCCCAAACCTGCCTTGGGTCCACACTGCACCATCTGTGGTGATGAGCTGCATCAAATCACAAGGGACTATCTCCGCCCCCTGTTTATTAAAGATATGCTCAACAATATTTTTAGCTATAGAGGCCAAATGAAACGTATAGTTTGGCAGCTTTGCCATGCTGTCTACTGTTAGCAGGAGCCCTTTAATTTGTCCCCTGGCATTTCCTCGCAGCCCTCTCCCCTACCTCCCTGTCTGTGTAACCTCTGCATTATTCACAAGGGTAGCAGTGCATAATGACATCATTACTTTAGTTTTCTTTTGTCCTCTGCTGTTGGAATAATTTTAGCTATTTCAACTCAGCCAATGTACTGAGCGTCTGCTCAGAAGTGAAATGAAATGTGAGTTAACTTCCCTGTTTTTCCTCTTTTTTCTAAAGGCTATGAAAACATACAAAGTGTGTTTTTATGGAGACAGAGCTCATGAATGCACATGCACATGTATTTGTGTGTCTCTCAGGTCCATCCAGAAGCTGGAGGAGCTCAATGTGGGGATGGAGAATTTAGGAGAGGAGGTAAAATCTCTGGCCCAGCAGTGTAATGGCAACGGGAACGCCCCCACCTCTGAGGACAATAACAACCCCCCTTCTGGGACGCCAGAGCAGGGGCAAGCCCGAGGGGGAGGGGTGCTCAGCAGCACCCCTCAACGCACCGTAGGGGGCCGCACGGTCCCACCTCCAAATGAGTCCCCAGTTGTCTCTCAGAGGTAGATGTGATTTGCTGTGTGCATGAACCTTGTTTTCATATCAGGGTTGAATTTGATGAATTTGATGTTAAGTGTATTTTCTGTTTGTTGGCAGTGGGCAGAAACACAAGGGAGCTCAACAAGGTGACTCTCCAGGCTCCTTATCCCGAAGTAAAGAGGTGGGTAATAATGTGCTTAAACCTGAAATGACTTTTCATTCACTGCCACAGTTCATTGTGGTATTCAGCAGCAACAATTATCTAGCCTCCAAGCTCACTGATTTGATTTAAACTTCATCACATCATTTCCTCCTGCTTTCATCACAGCATATGATAATACAGAGTCATGCTAATTTAACTAAGCAGATTACAGCAGAGTGGCTGTGATGTCATGCTGGCTTCACAGTATGAATATCATAGAACATCAGAGTAGATTATGATGCTTATTATATTTCTTCTGTGTGTGTTTCATGTGTTTTTTTTTTTTTCTTCTTTCAGGATGACAAGTCAAAAAACCTGTTTGTGCCAGTACATACTCTGGAGGACACTCAGGCTATTCGTGCTGTTGCCTTTCACCCGTCTGGAGCGCTGTATGCTGTGGGATCCAACTCCAAAACTTTACGTGTGTGTGCTTATCCAGAAACACTAGACACAAGGTAACCAAGTGTGTGGACATAAACAGTGTCCAACCTTTGATGACCCTCTTTATGACACGATTATTTATAAGACTGATAGTATGATGTGCCCCATATCTTAGAACTAGAATCTTATTTGAATTCCCACTTTTAAGGCATTTGAACATTCGGGATACTATTATTTTCGTGACCTGAACTTTGAATTAATTGTAATGGTGTAATGGTCATACAGAAGCCAGTGTAGGGACAGAAAGACACACTTATCTTCCCAATAGTCTAGTTCCCAATTTGAAGTACGTCGATTGCCAAAAGTTCATTCTCTAAACTGGGTAGTTCAAAACAAATTGGTCACTTTTGAAAAGACAGTACATGTCATCTTCTCTGCTACTGGTCACCTTTCATTATTCTTTTCTGCCGTCTTTAGTGGGTCAAGTCCAACCAAGCAGCCAGTTGTCCGCTTCAAGAGGAACAAACACCACAAAGGCTCAATCTACTGTGTAGCCTGGAGCCACTGTGGGCAGCTGCTAGCTACAGGCTCCAATGACAAATACGTCAAAGTCTTACCTTTCAGTGCAGAGACGTGCAATGCCACAGGTGAACACAGTCTGCAGGGCTGCATGCTAACAGTCCTGTTTGTTGACATCAGCACAGTCTCATTTTTTTGTGTGCATTTCTGTTGGTTTAGGTCCAGATCTGGAGTTCAGCATGCACGATGGCACCATTAGAGACTTGGCCTTCATGGAGGGTCCAGAAAGTGGGGGAGCAATCTTGATCAGTGCTGGTGCAGGAGATTGTAACATCTATACCACAGACTGTCAGAGGGGACAGGGTCTGCACGCGCTCAGTGGACACACAGGTATACTGACTGTTTCATCGATCGAGCTCGCCTCTAATCTGAGAGTAGAAAGATTGTGTTTCCTATGATGAGACGGGTTTTTGTATTGTCTAGGTCACATTCTGTCTCTGTATACATGGGGAGGCTGGATGATTGCCTCCGGTTCCCAAGACAAGACGGTGCGTTTCTGGGACCTCAGGGTGCCCAGCTGTGTCCGAGTAGTGGGAACTGCTTTCCATGGCTCAGGTAGATTTTATCGTGTGTCTTTAATGAGTTTCTCCTCCATGGTATGATGAATCACACCAACCCTGCTTCAGTAATCAGTAGTATGGAAAAATAATCATCTTTACAGAAGGACACTCCTTTTTACTTTCCTGGGTTCTCAGCGACACCTCACTTCTTTTTCGCCACAGGCAGTCCTGTTGCTTCTGTAGCAGTGGACCCTAGTGGCCGTCTCCTAGCAACAGGACAGGAAGACAGTGCATGTATGCTGTATGACATCAGAGGAGGACGCATTGTTCAGGTGTACCGGCCACACACAAGCGATGTCCGATCTGTTAGGTTCTCCCCTGGTGCACACTACCTGCTCACTGGTTCCTATGACACAAAGGTCATGGTCACCAACCTCCAAGGTACGTCTAACCAAACAGGCATTGTTCCATCATTAGTTTCTTTATGTTCTGTTTTAATGTCACTGTAGAAGTGTTGGAAATGGATTATTGACTGGAATCCTCCGTTATGGTCTAGGTAGTTTTATATTACAATAATAATACATGTCAGTAGATGGTACATTTTGAGGAGAAACACTTTATGAATAAAATAACAAGAAAGGAATATTTGTAACTGGTTAAATACCTAACACATTTAAGTATTACTGTACTGTGATTCAGATCTTCTTAAACCTAATATTGTCACAAAGCTCACAGATTTGTAACACAACATTGTCCACAATAGACTAATACACCCAGAGCTGTTAATCGAAAACATAACTCTGTTTTAATGGGAAACATTATATGTTTGGATTTTATATAAACACTGTACACAGCTTACTGTTAATAACCAAACTTAGATAATATAAATGGGTTGTGTAATGTAGTTGTCAACATCATGACTATGTTAACAACTACACTACTGCCAGTTACAGTAACAAATTTTAAATCACTAGCTACAGTTGGAGTCTGAACCATTTCAACCCTCCACCTGTGTTGTCTAGAGGAAAACTTTTGTCTTCAGTAGGACCTTGTGATTTCTTGTCTGCATGCCTGACATTTTTCCTCTGTTTGTGTTTGTTCAGGCGACCTGACCAAACAGTTGCCTCTGACTGTGGTGGGAGAGCACGGCGACAAGGTGATTCAGTGTCGATGGCACACACATGACCTGTCCTTCCTCTCATCCTCTGCGGATCGCACTGTCACACTCTGGACACACAACCCGTAATACACACACCGACCAATAGCTACGATCTGAAAGACACATTCCCCTAAAACAATACTGCTCCTTCTGCGCTACCAACACTGTCACACCCTTTCAGCACACTCACAGCCTGGTCAGCCTTTCCCTCCCGTCTGTAGGAAGCCAAATGGATACAAACCTATGAGATGCAAAAGCACACATTGCATGTTCTCTTTTTACCCTGAATCTTGTCATATTTAGAGGTAAAACAGCATTCATTATTGTCATACAACATGATGTCCTACATTTTCACCGGTCACTTGCTCCGTGCCCATTTCACTGAGGAATGTTTGAGTTAGACAGGACAGCGTGCTTTGTTAATGACGGTGCCTTCCTTAATTTTTAAATTTCCATGAGGGAAATGTAAGAACAAACAATCGAAAAGAGAGCGAGAGAGCATAAGGGTCATTTTTCGGCATCAAAATCTGTAACATTCCTTCTTATTTTGCATATCATTTTCTTACAGCTGGTGTACTGCTGCTATTGTTTGGGAAAACAAGTTGAATTTATGGTGTAAAATGTAACTTTGTGTCAGTGACTTTTTCCTATTACGAAGCGGAATCTGTGGAAGTCGAACCATCTGTTGCTTCCCTGCGGGATGTAGTGACGTCTAATGTTAACTAACTGTATCCACAGCGTTACTACAACTCCAAAAATGTAAATTAGCTTGAGCATTTGATTTGAAAAGCTGTTACGGTGTCTTGCTATGACTTGCTTGCAATGGAAGATTGTAATTGTCAGCATCAAAGGGAAAATACACTTTTTTTTTTTGTTGACTGCTGCAGCGTTCAGTGTAGGATTTGTCGCTGTTCTAACTCTTTGGTTTGTCTACTGCTGTAATAATCTAACAACAGTAGGTGGCAGATTTCACCCATAACAAGGATCTAACCATATGCACAAAGAAATCTGAATGGAAGCACGGGTGTTTATTTATTTAGAACCAGTATTTGAGGCATATGTATTGTATTCTTTGTATTTTACATGCGCACTTTGTTTTTTTTAACATTGTCTTCTAAAATTGATTTACTTACAAAGATGCTTATTTAAGTTTTTATGTATAGTATATATTGTTTTAACAAATAAGGCCAAACTAATACGTAAATAGAAGTATTTATTTCAGTTGTGTTTATGTATGTACAGTTATTAGTATGTTTTGGAAATGCTAGTGGCTCTTGTATTTAAGCCTTTCTAATTCTTCTTTTAAAAGTGACTTAAATTAATTCAAGCTAACTGATGTGTGTTTGCTGGTACGTTCAATAAAGTGTCTTTTACACAAGCTTCTTGTTCTCTTACTGAACACTTTAAAAAGTCCAAACAAGTTTCCTAGAGGAATGAGGATTTACTTCTCTGACCTCACTCACTCACTAGTACAAAAGAATATGAGGCCTGTACACAATTCATTATTATCAAATTTAAAATAGCTTGTGTTAATTTCCTTGTTAATGACCTCTGTAAATTTTCAAGCATGTAGCTGACATATAAACAAAATACATGGAAAGAGTGCTGTACCTGTATGCCCACTGTGTGTATACACATTACTCTATAACAGTTAGCAGAACATACATATCAGACATAACAATCATAAAAAGTACAATAAATATAAACATAACTATAATTGTGTATTGAAAAATACACAAAGTGAATTGAAATTAGTACAAAGACATGAAAAGTGATTTATAGAAAGCAACACTTTTGTCCCTGAAACAGCTGAGAGTTTGCTAGTGTTGAGTGAAATAAGTCCTTGTTAGACTTTTTTCCAAACTGTATATTATATACAACTTTGACAGTGCTTTGTTTTGTCCAAAGGGACACAAAAAGATACAAGGCTTTTTTTCTCAGTGACAACCTCACTAGTCAATGCCAATGTTGCCCCACACCTTCATGACAAAAAAGAAAAGAAAACCTGTCCCTTTAGTTCAGTTTGAGCTGGAGCTGGCCCTCACTGCAGTGTTTGCTGCAGAAGGCAGGGTGACACGTTGCTCGTCCATTCGTTTAGCCTGAGAGCGCATGATGAGGCTGAAGAAGTCCTCATCTGGAACAGTGGGCCCACGGGCAGGAGGAGGGGGAGGGGCACAGCGCTGATCATCCAAACGGGACCCCTAAAAAGAGGACATGAAAGACAGCATATTATGATTTCTTGTTTATTAAAGCAGTATTCCATTAGCTTTACTCTTCATACAATGAATATTTGGTCCGATCAGGTACCTGGCACTTAACAAGCATATCAAAGAAGTCGTCGTCCGGCTCAGCGTTGTCAGCATTGGCCATCAGGTGGCTGAGCACGGCCTGGTTGCTATTTTGATGGAGCCTCAGGCCAGGCAGGCTTCCCCCTGCAGCTGACGACTCCTCTAAGCGTTGGCCTTGTGCGCCTGAGACGTTAGCAGACTCTGACACCGCTGCATTTGTGTTAGAGAGGATTAAAAAAGTGCCACAAGAGATAAACATAGTAAAGTCCAGACTGGAAATTAGATAGTCTGAGTATGAATGTATGGACTCACATTTCCTGATGGTTCTAGGAGGTGACTCTGGGGCCCTGTTTAACCTGCTGCCCTTATCTTGTACTGAACACCGCTGGTCATCCATACGGTTGCTCTGGAAACGACTAAGGAGGTCAAAGAAGCCTTCATCTCCGAGCATGTCAGGACTGAGCCGCTGATAAAGAAAAAGAAAAATAATAAATGGAAAATGGCAAAACAAAACCAGACCTTGTTTGATGACACCTGTACTAAACCTGTGTGCTGCATACCTTCTGTGGTCCCTGGGAAGGGGTCTGGCTAGTGTCCAAGGTGTTGCTGGTGTCCTGAAGGACCTTACTTGAGCCACCATTCTTGTACTTCTTCCCACGCAGACGGTTGACAAAGAACAGCTTGGAAGAGCTCTTAGCTAGTGAGGGTTTGGACGGTTTGTTCAGGATGTCGCTGTTCCACTTCTGACCCTTTATTACACACAGAGAGACTGATTAACACAAAGAAGAAAGGAGAGAAGGGGTACGTGAGAGCAGTTCTTACATTCATCTTGTCTGGAGTGAGTTTCATCAGCTCCAGGTTCTCCATGCTGTGTCTTCTGCTCATCCTGGGCCTGGCTCCTAAACCACATAAACCCTGTTAGCACCTTATGCAAGCAGTACTGTGAAGCTTTAGGGTGTTCGATGTTTTTTTTTACCATGCAGGTTATAGTCTATATCCTTATTTTCTGATAGGGTGGAGTTATTTGTGCTGTAGCTCAGACCCAGTACCATCTGGAGATCAGACACGTTCATACGAGCTGTCAGCTCCCCACTCCTGTCACCAGTCTATATTAAAAACAAACAAACAGTGGTAAATGTACTGTACATGATATAATCATCTGTTTTGGTCAAATTTAACCATGCATACCTCTTTGCAGATCTCCAGATGTTTCTCAGCAAAATGCATGGCCTGGTCATGGTTCCCCAGTGCAGTGTAAGCATTTCCCAGACTCCAGCATGCACGGCCCTCCCCAATCCTACAGCAACACATTTAAATGCATGTACAGGGCATAAAGTGTAAGAAATATATACATGAGTTTCTATTCCTATTATGATTGTGTGTATGTGTGTGTGTATGTGTGTACCTGTCATTGAGGTCCTGGGCTATGATGAGGTGTTTGAGGTGGTAGTCTATGGCTCTCTCATAGTCCTGGAGAAGAGTGTAGGTGTTGCCCAGACTGTAGCAGGCTTGGGCCTCCACAGCTCGATCCTTTAACTGCCTCGCCAGCTGCAATGTCCTCCTGACAAACACAGACAAAATGGGCAAAGAGCAAGCAAAGAGGCAGTTCTCCTGGCTTACTATATCTCAGACCTGCTTTTTCAGAAGAAGCACCAGGAACATATAATGTCACAGACCAGGAAAGATTCCCATTAGTTTTTTAGATATTGTTTTTGAAGTTGTCAGAGAGCTGTTTTGAGATGCTCATGGAAGAAAACAGGAAACCTAAGTTAAATCTAGGCTTAGTGGCTCAACACTAACAAAAGCAGACTTTCAACAAAGATATGTTGCACCACACCCAACATTCCTATCTTAGTGGTAAAGTAGAAAAGAAGAAAAATGATAAATTGCTCTTTAAAGCTCCGTCTACCCTGCTGGTTCAGACATAAATTTAAAAATACAGTTGTATCTGTTGAAAGACAAACTAGTAACAACATTTATTCAAGGAAAAACTGACTTTTCTATGAAAATGCCTTTGTGACTTTTCTATACAGAGAATGACTTGAAATAGAGAACTGTGGTTTACTTGTAATGCTCAGCTGCCACTTCAAATTCCCCCAAGAAGATGTAGGCGTTGCCCAGGTTGCAGTAAGCCCGTCTCTCTGCCGAACGGTCACCAAACTCTTTAGCTATGAGCAAGCGCTAAAAAGGAAACATGTTTTATTATTTCTGTAACTAAAATCACTGATGTTTCTCACTGAGGTAAGCTTATACACCCACCTGTTCATGACAAGCTACAGCTTTGCGAAAGTTTCCCAATAAGTACTGCGTGTTGCCAAGGTTGCCATATGTTCGACCCTGGGCTGCCCGATCTCCAAGCTCCGTCACTATCGCCAAGTTTGCCCTTAAAATCCACACACAGTCAAAGTTCAACAACTGGTAATAGTTATGCTAGTTGAACGGCACTGTGTTACATGCTCTATAACAAACTTTAAGTCACTTACTCATAGTATTCTGCTGCCTTCCTCAGAGCCACCATAACCTCTTCTGGGAAATCTCCGGGCTCTGCTCCGCTCCAGCAGATACTTTTACTTTTGGCATGGTACACGTTCCCAAAGTTATACAGAGCTCTTGCTTGACCCACCTACAAATTCAGGAACCGCAAGTTAGTGCTGAAATGACAGAATCTCGCCACACTCCACAGAATATTTTACTGTGTATGTTCTCATTCAAGTGCTTGAAATGCTGCTTCCTCACCTTGTCGTTAATGTCTCTAGCAATGTCCAGGTGCCTTTGACAGCAAAGCACAGCCTCATCAAACCTCCCCAGCACCTTTAATGTATTTCCAAGGTTTCCACTGGCTTTGGCTTCTCCTAGTAGGTCACCAATGGTCCTATACAACGCATAAAATATTAATAGTAAAATTACCATCGATAAGCAGAATAAAGAGTGGAGACTTGGGAGCCGCTGTAGGTCCAACCTGGTCAAAGTGAGGTCATGCCGGTGAAACTCCAGGGCCTTGGCATAATCATGCAGGTGAAAGTAGGCATTGCCCAGCTGGCTGTAGATGGCACTGAGCACCTGCAGATCCTCCGTGCCCACTTGAATAGCAGCTTCAAAGAAGGAGACACCTGCTCTGTAGTCGCCCACCTTACAGAGCCGCTCCCCCTCCAACGCCAGCTCCAGGCAGGACACCTCCATCCTACGACAGACAGAAACAGAGTCACTGCGTCAGGTTTCTACTAAGGATCTAATCTGCTGTTTAAACTGGCCGAGCCTTATGAAAAAAAATTAATAAATTAACAAAACAAAATTAAAGAGCTCCAACGTGTGTGAATACAGATATTAAAGGAAAACAGATATTCTCTGGCTGTGAGCCACAGCCAACTGAACAGGGGTCTTTCGAAGCAAAGGCATTTAGCATGGAATGTTTTTTAGCTACTTCCTTCCACCTTCAGAGAACAATGGCTCAGACTGGCGTGGGTTTATTATAGTAGTTCTCACATCCTTTTGACATGCCTTCAGAAAGTAAAGTGTGTTCCTGTTAGAGTCAAACAAAGCAAAGAGGAGGTAAAAATGTCACAATGTTCATTATCCCACTGTTTATTAGTGTTGTTTAGAACTTGACATCATTTATATATTCTGTGAAATTGTTCTGTGTGTTTTAGCCTAAGAACCACAAACTGTGTATGCTCAGCGGGACATTACTTCAAATCATTTTCAATTGTGCAAGAGATTTTTGTTGTTTCTAAAAGATAATGTTTTCCCTTTTTTTTCAATTTAAGAAACCATTAAATTTTTATGAATCTTAATTTGTGACAATTCAGCCTGTGAAAGCAGTGCATCCTATCCATAAAATTTAAAACAAAGTGAAATTGAAAGGATGCAGAAAATTGTTTCCTGTAGTGTAGGAAATCAGTATGAAAACATTAACAAGCACTCAAGTGGGTCCTTTTAAACAAATAACAAATGAATAACAAAGCTTTATGTGCTCACATCTGAAGTTAAACCCATGCATTTCATGGCTAACAGAGAAGTAGTCCCAGACAATGGCTGGTGGCTTATCTGCAGATGGATTATCTTCAGATTAAGCAGCAACAACTGTTAGTCTGTCAACTTTTGTTTTTCAGGAAACTGTGTTTGTGGGAGTTTCACACAAACTATTCTCAATCGAGTCTCAAGCTTTTATCTCAAGCTTTCCTTGTGTACCCAAAAAAGTTTTGGTGCTCAAAAACGGACAAACAAAAATAAAAACATGGTGCAGTTGGGATTCTTCAGATGAGATTACAGTTTACATGGTCCACGGCGCGTTATTATGACACAAAAACACCAAATACAGCCTGTTCCATCATACAGCTAGGCTATAATTTGTCAACATAGGCAAACGTGGCGTCCTGAATAGTTGATAAGGATGATCTCATCAGCACCTTACACCTCAAATTAGAAGATCCTACTTTTGTTTACTACCACAATAATATATATATTTTTTACAATTTAGCTGTGGCAAACACTAGCCTACCTGCTGGCTTTTTGTGTCTTACAACAACAACAGCACATGGAGCATCTGAGAGGCATCTACATAGGTTTCCACTGGAAAAACCTGCAGGCTGCAGCTCCTTCTCTTTCTCTGAAGCATGGAGACATCAGCTCAACATGACTATACGAAAAGAAGTGGATGAAGATCTTATCTGGGATTCATGTCTAAAAAAAATAAAAACTCAATCTGTAGTATCAAAACTTGATCTCCTGATGTCACAGAGAAAGTTAAGCGTCACAAATTGGAAGACTTGCAAGGAGACAAGTCTGATATTGTCACGGTATTAACCTCCAATGCGTGGCTAAAAGGCAACTACTCCATCAGCATTTTCTCAGCTAATCTGCTTGTCTGTCTTTCAAGCTCTCTCTTCTGACCTGGTCACCTGAGATTAAAGCTGTAGACTGTGCACCCGGCAGAGTAAAGCTGATGAGGGCTAAGTAGCTTTCTTAGACGTGTCAGACACAGGATCTAGTGTAGTATAATGAAGTCAATTCATAGTGGGTAACTAGCCTAGTTACAACAGTATCCAGTGAAAGAAAAAGAAAATAACATCCTTCCACCAAGCAGATGCCTTCTCTATGACTAAATGTACACTATCCAAATAAGTTGGACACTTGGTGAAAAACAAAGCCAGCAGTGATGAATTTTTCAGGGCTTGTGAAATATTAAAGCCAACTGCAGTGGCTCTTTCTGTGTTGTGCAGATCACACCTGCTGCCTGAGCTCTTTACCTGGGTACATCGGAACACCTGGCTGCCTTTTTTTTATTTTTAGGAAACTCACCTGTCTTTATTCAACAAACTCACAGAAAGCATCAATAAGAGGTCCTCCCACTCTATAGTTTAACTTGAGACACAAGTAAATTCCTCAGTGGTTACCAGATATTAAACAAACATTAACAATTTCTAAAATAATTGGAAATAAAGGCAGCTTCTCTTTTCCTAACCATCAATAAATAACAGTTGAAAGGTAATGAGGGAAAAAGCTAAAAAGCTAAAACCTAGAGGGACACTTACTCTACTCTAGAACCATACTTTTGTTGAGAAAGGAGGTATTCCTACCTGTAGCGGACATGAAAGGACTGCTCCTCAGCTCGCGTGCTAACCACTGAGCAACTGGTATCCATTGAAGTGCATAATATGAGGGAAAATCCCAGTTTCGTTCCCAAAAAAATGGTTGCGTTTAAAAACAAAAGCCAACAAGAAAGGAAAGAAAATCTTAAAGGGAGTTGGCAAAGGGGACGTGACCCAAATGTCACTCAATGAGGTGAAGTACGCGACTGTCCCACCGCTGAATGTCAGGCCACACGGCTGTGTTCGTACACTGTGTGTTTTGCGTCACTGCCCCTCTATCGCTCATCAGCAGCCCTCTGTGAAGAGAACACAAGATGCTCTATGTGAAGCCTCATTCTGGCCACACAGTGCCATGGCAACACCAACCAAACAGCAGCGTGCACAATGCAGGCAGGGAATGGGAGAGCAGAGCGGGAATGGATGGATGGGCTCAACACAGGAAAGCTGTCAATCTATGACACTGACTCAGTTGATCCAGGCTTGGAGAGGTGCGTATGTGCTCCAAAGTTTATACAGGGTGAGAACACTATGGATGCCTGAGGATCTAAAAGCCATGCAAGCAGTAGTAGCAAGTAGCAAGAAAATGCCGCTAAAATAGAAGGAAAGTACTGAAACAGAGCAGAAACCTATTATAAGAAGAAATAAATTTAAAAGATATGAACGTACTGTGTATACGCACTTCCACCAAAGCAAAGGACAATAAGCAAGCTACATGGACAAGACTGCACCAAGTACAGAACACAGTCAACTATTACTTCATTTCTCCGTGAGGTCATATCAACCACACCCACTGTTCCCCAAGTTTAACCCATTGGCCCCCTCCTCCCAGCAAACACACAAAATGGGAACTGGGGCAGAATAGTTTTTTGCAAACTTGGTCTGCGTGTATTTAAAATCCTTTGTGACAGAAGTTATCTTTTTAACCAATACAAGTTAATAGTATGAATAGTTTGTGCATCCTGAAAGTTACAATACATTAAATTATTTGGATGTAACAGTTGTGCGCATATGGTTATTAAAGACAAACGGGACGGTGTTAAAACCCAAAACAAATCCAGAGCAAATCCACAGAGTATAACATTTGAGGAGTTGCTATGACAAGGAATTAATATATTGGCATACTGACTAAATTAATGTCCAGGCCTACATGTTCTGCCTGCATAGCACGTAGGATAGGTTTCATTAAGCATGTTGGATTAGGACCTTTGCACTGCATGCTTGCTGAGTTGGTACTTTTTATTTTTGACATGTGTTAGCTCAGCACTGAGCTCATACTGCAAGATGGGCACAAATCTTAAAAAAACAAAAACAAAAACAAATGAACAAAAGAATTGTTTTGACAAGATGCAACACCTTGTTGATGTCAATTGCTAATACATTTCTCTCACTCAGACACAACACAGCAGATGTACTTAAACTAAACTTAGAACTAAGAGTACATTTTACTGTTTAGGACAAACTAAGAGTGCAAGAGTAAGTCTGCTGCTAATATAGCAGATTTTTACACAAGAAAAATTATCATAATCCATGAATTAGCTGAACAAAAACAGACTATGTCTATGTTTTTCCAAGTTATTCCTGGTAATGAATGTGAATGATTGCATATTAAAGGTCGGGGTTTTAGGAGTATATCCAGTTCATGTTGCTGCACATTATTATAATCACCATTTGATGCGTGCCAGTGTTTGTGTAGCATTTTCCCCCATTGTATGCCAACTGGGTGTGTTTCTGAGAGAACTGGCCAGCTCAGAAAGCTGTAGTGTGCATGAACTAGAGTGTAACACAGACAGCGATGTGGGTCTTAAGATACATCAAAAGGAAGGGTTGTTTTTTAGTGTCAGCTTCACAGGAGGTAGTCACTGAGTCACTGAATCTACTCTGAGTCACAAATGGTATATGATTCCATCTTGAACACACAGCAGCTTAGAGCCCATTGACTAAAATGACTTCAGTCTCTGACAGCAAAATCTAAATATGGAAACACCACGCCACAGAACAGCATGAGCCAGCAAGATCCTCCACCAAAACAAAAGAAAGCAACAACTAAATAAGTACTGAGATACTAACCGATAATACTTCTGCGCAGGAACAGGAAATCTGGGAAGCCTGTAAAGAAAAATGTCATCATGAATAACTTTACATCTACTGTGAGATGTTTTTGTTTTGCCTTGGGTGGTTTGGGACAGTATAACACATGTAACAACAACAAACTTACACTAAATTCATGGTGATCAGTTGACTGTTTATTGTGTACAACTACCTAAAAACCCAGTGACGATAATAAACTGTGATGTGTTATGTAACATGAGTGCATCTGAAATGTGGGATGAAACCTTCCTAAAACTGAAATCATGTAAATACACTAAATAAATGAGTTGTGAAACGTTTCGACCTTGCCATGATTTAACTGCCAGGAGACTATATAAAACTATAATTATTGTAATTAAAGTTATCTACAGCAACTATGTTTAAAAGTAGTATGACACTCTACTACATAGGTTTGTATGTTAACTACTGCAGATGTGTCTTAAAGGTATAAATAAACAATAAAGTCGCTTATGATTCATGATGAGTAGCTAACGTTAGATGCTAACCTGATGACTAATCTCCTGGACACTATCAAGTCCATTCATACATTTTACTCTTCAACGAGGACGCTTGACTAATGATCGGAATGTAAACACCACATTTTCCCAATGAGCTGTATTGTCGGAGGAAGGCTGTACTCAATAACACCAACATCAGACAGGAGACACGGCCGAAAACAGTGAATTCATGCTTCTCTGTTAACAGCAGCACATCCAAATAATGATTAGCTCAATTAGCATGTTAGCTGCTCAACTTACGTTAGACGATCCAGGTCGAACAATGGTGGCTTCTCCCCTTCTTCTCTTTAACTTACTTAACTTTTAACATAAAAATACAAACCGGTTGCCGCTTCAGGACGAATGGCTGCACATGACAGACAAGCTGTACGTATTTAGGTCTCACACCACATTATCCTCTCACTTTAGGAAAACTTCGACGAGAAACAAGAAACATTACGGCTGCTGTGGAGTATGTGTTTTTTGCCAACCGGCCAATCAGAGGACGCCATTCAAAGATAACCACGCCCCGAATAACAGTGATTGGACCAATAGATTTGAATAACAGAGAGGTGACGTGCTGTCAGGGCTGTGCTGTCAGTAGCGGCTTGGCAGACACCTACTTATTATCTTTGCACCTTATTTGCCCTCAGTGTGGGCACTAACGAGCACTAGGCCAACAACAGATCACTAAAAAAATACAGTTATTTCCTGATTGAACACGTAGAGTTGATCGTTGATTCATTGGCTAACGTCAGCTGACGTCTTGCCCTGGGAAGTTGCTCTGCTGTTACCTGGCAACCAGACTCCGCCTGTACGCTACCAGTCCGGCTCCACTCGTCCAGCGCCGCTGGGTACTGTACATTATTAATGATGCTACAGAAACTAAACCTGCCCGAGAAGACACATGTCAAGAGGGAAAGACACAAATGCTGCATCGCTGCTTACCTGCAAGATGCTGTCAGGAGCTAACAGCATGGCTGCGGAGGGGATCAACTTAAAACTAGACTAAAGACTCCTAACCACAGTAAGTTATCACCACCTCTAACACTTGGCAATGTGAAGGTGAGCATTTAATCCAAAAATCAAGTACAGAAACTGTTGTTTGTTACTCTTACAATACTCACACATGTCCCCTGACACCAGTGAAGGAAAGTAACTTTGAGTACAGTTCTTAAAAACAGAACAATTTTGAGGTATGTGTACTTAACTTGAGTATTTGTTTTTATACCTTATGAACACAGCACTTCTATTCGGGAAAAAAACTATTTAGTTTTTACTACTTTATTACATTATTTATACAGGTATTATTACAGAATATTTTTGGACATATTTTGATTTCACATGCAAACTATACCAGCTTATATGAGAACAACCTCAACTATCTAACACCACTAAAATACAATCCTGTTAATTAATGCATATTACTTCAATTGCATAATTTTTATTATATAACACTCAGAGCCATTATGCAGCAGTATGAGTACTTTTATCTTGCATGCATCAGATGCTGACAGGACTTTATTATTTAAACTATTTTATTGATCCATATGGGGAAATTCAGCACACACCAATACAATGTGTTGAGGGGACTTGATAAAGTGTAGTGTGGCCATTGTGTAGAAATGTGCTAAATGTGTGTAGACCACTTACCATTTAACTTTAACTAATTAAGATATGAAATGCAGCATTTTTAAATGTAGTGGAAGATTTGCATACACTTTTTCTTTCCACATGAATATTATTCACACAAGACACCTTATACACTTACTGTACGGTAAGTCACACAAACCTCTGCCCACAACAATGTATGAACTGTTGAATAATTGATGGCTTAGCACATTTTGATCTAGTGTTGTCAGTTCACAAGTTGTGTTGCTAAGTGATGAATGTCCTTATCCCGTGTGTCAATGTAGTTGAAAAGAGGCTGAATAGAGTGGTCAACTTCTGGCTGCTTCAGAGAAAGTGTCCATGGAGGGAGAGTCAGAGGAGTCAGACGAGGATGTTCAAGGAGAGAACAAGCCCACTGTGCTGTGGGAGAAGTGCATCCAGCAGAGCATCTTTGTTGACCTAAGTGAGGATGAAAGTCTCCATTTGAGCGATCTGGAGAGTTCTTTAGTTTTACATTTCTCCCAGGAAGAGTCTGCTGCTTCAGAGACTAGTATACATCTCAGTGGTGAGTCCTGGATCAGCTAAAATCAATGTTCATTTGTCTATTGCATGTTAGAAACTGTAATAATTTTACTGAACTGCGCTATTCATGTTACCACAGTGTTGTTCACTGATTCATAACAGATAGTGATTGCAAACTTTAAACAAAGTAAAATTCATTGCTGTCAAACTCGAGTGAGGTAGAGCACTAAACAAAATTCACTCTTAAAAAAGCAATGGAGATATGAGACTAAAATAATCTCATGAGACCCTCTAATTAAACAAATATGCTCTTGGTGTTCTTTAATTTGCAGGGAGTGCAGAGCTGTCAGCCTTGGATGACACCTCTTCAGAGTCTAGTGTTGTTGGCAGTCAGAGTGAGAGGATGGCAGAAAGCAAAAATAAGAGCAGCATATTGCATTTGTCTGCCCAAAGACCAAATACAACACAAAATGAGCTGCCCCTGAAAGAAGATTATGAGGACCCAGGGCAAAATACAAGTGATGAAGATCAGGAGGAGCTACCCTATGATAGTGACCTTGGAAGCCACTACTTCAACCAGATAGTTAGTCCTGATGCTCCTGTTCTGCTTGAATCACCTACAACGGATAGTAATGATTTCAATGAATGTTTGGTTTCAGTTGAGTGTCATTCAGAGAAATTGACAACTTTGCTGAAAGAGGCTACCAACACAAAACAAAGTGACTTGTGTCATGCTTTCAAGGCAAATGAGGTTGCTCCATTTTGCCCTAGTACTGTAGACATTAACCAGTTGTTGCTGCGACACTTCTCCCAAGAAGAGTTGCTGCTGTCAGGTAGGCTGATTGAGGCAGAGACCCTGCCAGAGGTGTCACTGCTGGAGAGTGTGGACGACACTGTCTTAAGCTTGGTTTTAACACACAAAAGCACAGCAGTAAATAGTAAAAACTCAGAGAGCCCTTGTAATTCTGAGATTGATCAGAGTTCCTGCCCTGGTGTAGCTGTTGAAAAGAGTTATAGTGCATCAAAAAATTCAAGTTTAGCAGAAGAGCCAGAAAGCAAAATTGATAATGTCGACACAGCTGCTACTGACAGCATTGCATCCAGATCTGCAAGCACTGACAATGACAGCTGGAGAGATAACAGTGCTTTAGATGTTGTAGAGCAGCAAAAGGCAGAAGAGGTCGCACAGGATTCAAAAGTCCCATTTGTGCGCACCAGGTCCTTCAGCGAGATTAAATATGGCCAAGGCCAAGTCCACTACCCCCTCCCTGACTTCTCTAAGGTTGCCCCCAAGGTAAAAATCCCTAAAGCTCCCAGTGGACCTGCCAGACCTGTTCCTCAGAGCCCCAGCATCATGCACAGAGCCCAGTCTTCTCCTGGTATGTTAGAGGTGATCAGCAGAGTCCTTGAGGATTCAATCCTGCCATCAGAGAAGCCTTATGTCTTTAAACATGAGGACAAACAGACGCCTCCAGCACTGGTGCATCACCTGCAGGTAGAACATGTCAGGATTTGCTTCTCCTCCTTAACCCTTTTTGTTCTTTTGTTTCCCATCCTCAATTCTTTATATTGTTACAAATATTTAACTTTTTGCTTTAGACAAAGAACTAACACTGAACTTGTTCCTAATTTCTGTAGGCTGAATATGACAAATTATTAACCAAATATGCTGAGGCAGAGAATCTTATTGATCAAATGAGGCTGGGAACCAACGTAAGTTGTTTATTTTTTCACAGATCTAAACCAGAAAGCAAAAGAAATTCAAACAAGTTAAAAGTTATACTGTATGTTTTTTTACAGACTCAGTCCCCCTCAGAAATGATCGCTTATTCAGACACGGAATATCATCAGCATGAGCTGAATGACGACGACCATCAAGAAAACCCAGTTGAGAGAAGTCATCTTGGATCCTTGGCTTCTCATCTTCCCCCATCAGGTACATCTCTGTGTCTGACATCTGATATTATGACAGTACGCCGCTTTGCTTCGATACCTGCAAATAACTCAGCGAAGTGCAACTGGTTTCCATAGAGACAAATGGAGTCAGATGACACTATTGTAGCCAAGCAAACATTTTTACTTTGCTTGTGAAGTACTTTAATTAATAGCAAATGAATGGGTGTAAATTACCCAGTCTAATCTGTTACTTTCGGTTGCTATATGATACTTTCACATCACAAGATCAGTAGTAAAGGTATGTATGGTGCATTTTTTAATTATTCATTAAATACAAAAAAGTCTTTCACATTTATTACAAAAGCTAATACCAAGAAGGACATGTTGCTAATGCTTTTTCAGCCTACATGTTTCACTCCAGTCTTGCTTTGTTTTCAGAAATCATAGTTGAAAAAGGGGAAACAGCAGCCCAAAGCAACATTAAAGGGGTGAACAAAGCTTCCCCCAGCAAGGTTCAAGAGGGTCTTAGTGATGGGGACAGAATGACTACTGAGCTGAGTGACATCATCAGCCACTTTATGCAGAAGGTATGTTTAAAGATGTACTGGGATATTATCAAACCACTATTAAAAGGACATGTAATTTAATTTTCAAACTTTCTGCTACTCAGGTCAAAGATTTCAAATTGAGCGTAAGCAACATGTCAGTAAGCACAGCAGAACAGCAAATGGTAAGAACTGTTAATACATGACATGAGAACTATATTGTATTTCTTTCTGGGGTACCAGCATTTATGATAGCAATGTATTTCCTTTTTTCATTTCCAAATGCGCATATATGTGAAACATGTCTGTTGTCAGATGTTGAGGAGCATGATGGAGGCTCAGGACCAGCTCGAGAGGAAATACATCAGTAAGAAGGAAGAACACAGAGCTCTGGAGATGCAGAACTACATGGGACTATCCAGAAACACTGGCACCTTTGACCCAGACAGGTTAAAGAGATCTCCGTGTTGCACTTGTGTGAATACATTGGTATTGTGATATTGAAACACCCATTTGTGCATGTACTTCGTGTGTGTTTGTGTTGGCACGTGTGCAGGCTGGTTGAGGGAGACATTTTCAGGATAGGCATGCACCTTGAGGACATCAAGGAGATGATAGATAAAAATGTCTGTGAGCAGATTTCTCCACCTCACTCATCCTCCACTCCCACGTCCATGAAGGAGATGCTGCATGTGAAGCCCAGTGCTCTCTGCATATCCACACCATCAACTCCACCATCCCTGCATGAGGTACTTGCAGATGCACCTCCCACATCGCCTTCAAAGTCTTATTGCTATGCAATAACCTCACTTTTTGATAAATTAAAAATAAGACATGTATCTAACATGCAATACATTTTTAATAAACAGTACATACAATGACTCAGGTACAACAGAGAGGTTCTATGTGGCTGTGTGATATGATGTAGGCAGGAAAACATTTTTGGGGAAAATCTGAATGCTCTGAGGGGCATTTTGCGACAATGGTTCAGATCAACTTGTGCCCATAAAGGAAAAAGTCACTACAAAACAAAACAGAGTTGCTCTGAGTTCACCTGTAACCTCTAATGAAACAGTTCCAACCAAACTAGGATCTGGATAAAAAATGTTTGATCATAGGACAAAGGTGATCACTCAGAACAACTATATATTGTCTATGTAGTGACCTTACCTCCAACGGAAGTCAGTCCAAACCATTGCAGCAAAATGCCCCTCACACCCTCATCGCACCCTGCCCACTGCTACTCTACGGTAGCCTGAGCCTATATAGCATTCATTTTTCCTCAATTTGTCACCTGCCTGGATTTTTCACACAGCACACACAGCCAAAAAATGAAAAAAGAAAACAAAAAAGTAAAGGAAACAGGAGCAGGAGTCAATGGTAGATCTTCAGTTCCCAGCAGGTGTTACTGACATGGCAGCGGGCAGTCCTTTATCTTTCTGGGAACTCGGAGCACACTTTGTATTCGTCCATTTTTTGGCAAAGTGCTTCCGCAATTTCAATGGCCTCAAGTTTGTCCTTTTCTGCCCGGGCCCTCAGCTCCAGCTCCCTCTTGAGAGTTTGAGTAAGCCACAAGATGTCTTGGCACAGACTTTTCTGCTTCTTTTGTTCCTTTTCCAGCCTGATGGCAAGAGTCTCTCTGTTGGGTAAATGGTCCCCTGAACCACTTTCCAACTCTTGTATTTCTTGGCAAACAGCCTCCAGGAACTCGAAGTCCCTCAGCTTGTCAGTCTCAATTTGGTCCATCAGGTTATTTTGTTCCTCGAGCAGCTCTTCAATTTTCAGTTGGAGACAATCTTTTTCTTGCTTCTCTGCTATGCACCTGTTGGTCATATCCTCAATGGTCTTTTCCGTTTTGCTGAGTTTCTGCAAGGCATTATCGGAGCATGTCTTTGATGTCTTTAGCTGCCTTTGCAAATCCTCTGCCTCTTCGCAAAGGGCCTCTGCAACCTCGATTGCCTCAGTTTTCTCAGCTTCTGCCTGGACCCTTAGTTCTTTTTCCTTCTCAAGGATCTGGTTCAGGTCCAGAACTTCTTGGTGGAGGCTTTCCACCTTTGTTTTAAGGTCAGCATGAGGTGTAGCTGAGGGCTCGTGTGAGTTGCACATTTCCAGTTTCTGCATAAGCTCATCTGCAATGTGAACAGCCTCATCTGCTTTGGCTTCTGCCTTGGCCCTCAGGTCTCTCTCTATCTGGAGCTGTTGGTTTAGCTCACTTGAGTTGCACATTTCCAGTTTCTGCATAAGCTTATCTGCAATGTCAACAGCCTCATCTGCTTTGGCTTCTGCCTTGGTCCTCAGGTCTCTCTCTATCTGGAGCTGTTGGTTTAGCTCGCTTGAGTTGCACATTTCCAGTTTCTGCATAAGCTTATCTGCAATGTCAACAGCCTCATCTGCTTTGGCTTCTGCCTTGGCCCTCAGGTCTCTCTCTATCTGGAGCTGTTGGTTTAGCTCTGTAATTTTTTGAGAGAGATCTTCTGTCTTCCTTTTCTCCATTTTAAACTCGGAGGCAAGAATCTTGTACTCAGCTGAAAGCTTGACCTCCGTGTTTAGACCAGGTGTCTTCACATCTGAAGAGGAGACCAACTTCTCACTGGTCACCTTCATGGAGTTAGCCTCCTGAAGCTTCTTCTTTAGTATGTCAATTACTTGACTCAGGGCCATGTTCTTCTCCCTCTCCTTCGCAAACTTGACTTTGTAGTGCAGTTTAATCCCTGCATTCTCCAGCTGGAGGGCATCAAGTTTGGCACAAAGGGCCCTGTACTCATGGCTCTTCAGGTGATCCATTTTATGATATTTTCAGTTGCGTCACTGAAAATGTGTCTCGACTAATTACAGTTGATCACTGTGTCTTCGTCTGTCTACTGTAGTTTTCTGTAATGGACTTCTGATCCTAAACTGCTCACTCTCTGTCCTATGTAGAGTTCCAGAACACTAACACTATGATATCACTGAGAATTCTGGTTCTCAATGTCTGGTTTACTTTGAAAGTCTTGTGGCGATTTAACCATCATCAGCTATTGATAACGTTGTTTTTATGCACACAAAATATCTGATAGAGTTTGTAAAGGATAGGTACGCACATGAGTTGACCACACATTTTGTAATACCCCACATTTTAGTAAAAAGGCAACACGTACAATAAAAATGATGCCCAGAACAATGCCCCAATTAGTAACACAGCAAATCCAAATTACATACTTTTATATATGCACATACAATATAGTTTATATTATGAATTGTGTTTTTACTTTTTTTTCCCTAACGTTTCTTCTGTTGCTAATATTAGGTCAAAATGTACTTATCAATATACTTACTAGTATACAAAAAACAGACATTTATATATACTTATAAATCTTTTAAATGTAAGACCACGTGGTTGTATTTTTTAACCATATTCCCCACCCTGAACCATAGTTTATTATAAATCCTCTCCTGGAAGAAATGCTGAGTGTGTTTGTGTAAGACTACACTAACCACAAATTATCTGACTGGGTTTCACATTTCAGGGGCCAAGTGCAAGTTTTTCTGCAGCGAGATATAACATGGAGATACAGAAAGTGGAAGGAGAACAAGAGGGAGTGGAGGAAACCAGTATGGCTCATGCAGATGGTGGATTGGAGCAAAGCTGCAAGGTCATGTCAGCTGACTCTTTCCTGAGATGTAACAGCTGCCCTTCCTGGTACTTTTCTTTTTCTTTTTATACCAAACAACTATAATCAGTCAATATCTTTAGTTTTTTTGACACCTAAATATTATTCTAACTGTTATGTTATGTATATGAGTTATGTTATAGATACAAACAGTAAAATTTAATACACCACTGTTGTGCATATTCCATTGTCATTGTTGTGTTCAGCTGCTGATGTTGTGAGTGGTGCTTACGTGGGTGTTTGTGCTAAGATAATAGGCACGTTCTCAGCCTTCCTGTGGGAAGATTAGGTTTCAGGTGCAGTGTTGGTGTTGGGTTCCCTCACGCATAGGAAATAGTGTTTGGGTCTATGTGAACAGGTTTTCTTCTCTGTCCCATTTCAGGAGCCCACACAGTTCTCTGGAGGATCTGAACACCCAGGCAGCTGAGGATGAAGATGGGAATGAAGAGGAGAGGAACTCTGTCAGTTCAGAGGGAATAGATCATACTAACATTTTAGCTTACCTGAGTGGCTCTAGTTCAACCTCACTACAGAGGGAGTGGACACCCGACAGGTTAGTGTTGTGATATTAAAGTATATGCAAGTTCCCATATACACTAAATGATGGTCTATTGTGGCTTCTCAATCTGCTCTTAAAAGATGTATGGCTCCTGCAAGTGAGCCAGTCATACTGTAAGGAAGTTACATTTTGATATGTCGGTCAGTTCATAGTGAATACTATGAGTGCAATATTTAAACCAACCCCTATCTGCTCCCTTAGTCTCAGCTCCACAGGATAGAATTGATCACATTTGTCATTAACTAGCTCTAAATATCTTTATTTTTGTCGCAGCAGCTGTAACACCCTGGATAGTGTCTTGAACCCAGAAGGAGAGCATGTGGGTCTGGCTGTTGAGGTCTCCTGTTCCTCTTATACACCCAGAGACTCAGACAGCCACAGCCCCTTAGAGCCACTTCTCATCACATCATCTGTAAGTTGGTTTGTTTAAAACTGTACTCTTCCAACTTAAGGGATTATTTAGTGTTTGTTGCAGCCTAAATGTTGCTTAAGTTACAGTGGTGTGTTCAATGCAGTGTCTATTTTGTTTTAATTGAAGTTGTGTTTTCTGAGGTGCAGAGGATTGTCAGCCCAGAGACAGACAGTGGATTTGGAAGTTCTTATTTAAATCAATCAGGGTCTGGGTCATATCCCCCAAACCTGCTCACGGAAAGGTAAAAAGTCTACATAAAATCCCTCCTCCACAGTTACAACCTGCACATGGGGCCTGGTACAAAAAATAACTAAAGAATGTGTCTATCTACAGTGTGGAAACCCAAAATGAAGATTTAGGGAGCTCAGACAGTGAGGGCTCCTGCTTCAACTTGCAGACAGCTATCCATTCAGTCTCTCTGACCAGCCAGCAGAGGACCAGCCCCCACCCATCAGTGCAGACACAGGTTCCTGGTGAAGCAGCAGCAGTGGAGTGGAGGGTGGACAGCGCCACTAAGGAGCCTCCAGAGAGGCAGCAGAGTAAACAAAGCCACTTCATAAAGCGGTTTTCTCTTTTTTTTATATTATTTGGTCAGTACTGAAATGACGCACTCTTCTCCACAACTGACAAAACAGGATCTGATGCCAACCTGCCTGCACAGTTCCACAACCACATATCTGCATCTGCAGTCAGCACCACCATGGACACAGAAAAGATATGCAGCCAGACGCACTGCTGTTCTTGCAATGGGTCAGTATGCACGGAACTGGAGCAACCAGTGAAATAATGTGTTGTTTCACCAATGCCATTTATCATTATCTTATATATCTGGCCTGTTTACACAGTAAACATGTGAATATCTGCATCTGTGTTTGCATGTGCTTAGTGAGGCTATCCTGGCCTTGCAGTCTGAGGTATCCAGGCTGAAGAAGAACCTGGAGGAAGGCTTAGTCCAGCTGCCTCACCTAGCACAGAAGATGGACTATCTCACCTCTAAATACAAACAGGATCGTCAGGAGAGCAGGTCTAAAACCAGACCCAGGATCCATCAAAGACCAGCCACAAATAGGTGGAGATCTGACCCAGGATGGTTCAGCAGAAAGATTGTTTGATTGTGTCTGTAACATTTTATTGGCATGATGTTTACATTAGTTTATTTATTAGACAAAAAAACATTAATATGATCATTTTCATTATGCTTATTAAACTCTAGTGTATGGAGCGGCAGCGGACAAAATAGCAGTAATATTATTTCAGGTTCAGCAAAAATAGAGGACTGGATTTCCTCTGATATGGAACCCAGCAGGAGCAAAGGTACTAATAAGCAAATTAAAGCAAACTCTAAATCTTCATCTTTCTTGTTCAACATTTGTCATCATTTTGATCCTTCTCCCTACAGACAGTGGTGACACAGCAGACTCCGATTTAATGCTGGAGTTCTGCAATTCGCCAGTAGGAGGCAGGAGAGGCAGTGGCATACACTCTGAACCTGAGTTTGAGTGTAGACCTCATCAGACACTGAAATCCTGCAGAGGTCAGGACCACATTTGTACTTCACAGGACTGTAGATTCTGCATTTGTGTTCATACTCTATCACATTACCATGGAAATATCCAGTCTAAAGTGGTTTATAGTGGACAATGTGTTTTACACCGTAGGGTTAGAGGGGTCAGTGAAAACCTTTTCCAGGTCCAGTTCAAAAGGAGGGAAAGCGGGCGTAGCCGGTAATGATGCCAAGCAGAGAGCACGGAGTAAGTGTTTCTTTCATTTTGTCTTTCAGCATTTTTGTTTTGTTGTAAGTCATAAAACAAGTTAGTATTAATGTACCTTTATTTGTCCATAACGGGCAAGAACACATAAAAAACAGCATCAAAGCAAACAGCAAGAAAACAAGTCAGTAATACAAAAACATGCTGTACGACACAAATTATCATCAATGCCATTTCCATCATCACTATGTGTATATGAAATATGACTGACAATTCATTACGTGACACTATTTCTTGTCAGTTGGAGAATAGTGTGTTGTCCAAAAAAAAAACACTGTATATACTGTAGTTATTCTCATGTTAGCAGCCATTATGGAGAATTTTTACTCCAAAGAGAGGCGGCCTTCCTTCTCCTCTCCATCTCTCCAGAAGCCGCTCCTCCAGGTCAACTACGGTTCCTCCAGCAGTCTACCTGCCAGGTACACAGATATCTATCAGCTGTCTCGCAAATACGATTACTGCATTATGTAGTTCTGCTGAATTGGAATATATTTTATCACTTCAAATACAGCTATAAAGTGAGAGAGATTCCACAGCAGTCCACGTCCCATCACAGGAAGCGATCCACCCAGTCAGACACAGCCCTCCTACCCAGCAATGTGTACTTCCAGCGGACATTATCCCCTGTCTCAGTGCCCTCAAAGACTAGCAGCAGGACAGGCAGGCATAAAGGGAGCAAGGTCAGGCGCCTCATTTTTCCACATACATGATAAACATGCTGAATGGTGACATTGTAGAGATTTCTTATGCACACCTGCTGCGGACCTTCAAAAACAGAGCCAATAATTCCTTATTATAACATAAAGTGTTTCACTGGATGTTTGCGTTATTCAGCTAAAGTCAGCTGTTTTCTAGGAGGAAGACATGAACAGGACTCTGGACAAGGCTATTGAGGTGGCCCGCAGCATGAAGAGGACGACAGACCGGATGGCCAAAAGACTGTCAGCTGACCTGGCCAAAGCTCAACTCTACCGAAAACAGCACAACATACAACCACTGGGGGGCGGGAACCACCACACATTATAACACCCAGAATAGAGATATAAGTACCTGTTAATCACCACCATACAAAAAAATATGCTTGTGCAGAATATTTCTTCTCTTGCTTGTGATTGAATATTTATAAGTGACAGAAAAGACTGGAATCACTTGAATCACTAAAAATAAAATGTTGATATATAATCTAACCTCTGTATTGTAATGTTTTTGACAGGACAGCCGAACACTAAGTGTTTGGGATTTTGTGATTTTGTATCTGGAAGCCTGTTTGTTGTTTGACAAAAATCATCCAGCATCTCAGTTTTCTTTTTCTCTGTGTGTGTGAAATATAACCAAATTCATACATGAGTCATACTGTTAAATGTCAGTCAGCAGATGAAGCATTTAGCATAAACTCGATCTTTTTCATTATGTCCTTATCAGTGTCACCTCTTTGTTTTCTTTTTTATTTCACCTGTTTCTAGCTACTACCTACCCACCACACACAAACAGCCACAGGTTCAGAGGTAAAGTTCAATCACATTCAATCTAGGTCAAGTTGGTTATATTGTGTTTCAGAAAAATCCCTCTCTGCCTTTAGTTTGTCTGAGTATCAACTTTTATGCTTTCAGCTAATCTGCTCATTTGGTGCCTCTAATGTCCATCACTGCTGGCCCCTGGGTGCTTGTGGCATAGTGTCTTCTTCCTGAGTTTTTGTTTGTGTCCAGGTTTCTGTCTCTGTCGCAGCCTGTCGCCACCGGGCTGCGTTCAGTTTCTGTTGTGGCGTACAGGGCTCCATTGTTGTTCTAAGGTGGTATCGGGAAATAAGAAAAACACTCCTCGACCGTCCTCTCTGATTGTTCGAAGATCAGATGAAGTTCTCAGTGTTCACTAAGCTTCAGGCTATCGACAACGCACATTCAAAGTGACTTATTGACATGTGTAGTTTATCTCTCACGTTAAACCATTTAATCTGAAATGTTTACTGTAGATGAAAAAGTATTTCAATACTCCAATGTGTTCATCAGATTCTTAGCAGCACTGATCCTTGTCAGTGACGATAACTGGTTTGTTTTAGCCATTCTTCTCTGACTGTACTATAAATGAAAGACATCTGATATTAATTTTCTAATTTCATACCATGGAGTCAGTGAAGGTTTTGTGATACAGACGCCTTAACACTGCCTCAGGCATATACATACAGAATGATGCTTTTTGGTGATCGTGTGTGTCTTAATGTGTGTTTGTGTGTCATGATTAGACGGCCATTAGAAAGGAAGGGTGGTTCCTGTTTTGTGCTCCTAAATGTCTCTTATTGGATTACTGTTAGATGTCACCAGTCTATGCAAAGTTGGCATTTTGGAGCACTGCATGTTCTTCTAAAGTGAATATGTCTTGAGGAAAGGAAAAACATTGACCTTAATTTTTTTCGATAAACCACCCAATTGAAATTCAGAGCAGGAGGGGCACTGCCTGTGCAGCCCTTTAAGTCTATTACCATGATTACTGTCTGTTTCACTTTAAACTATTAGAATGAGTTTTGTTAGCCAAGTGCTAAATAATAATGATATATACTGAAACATTTGAAGTTAAAGTTGAGACCTCCACACAGTAAGAGTTATAAATTTACAGTGAGCTGTAAAAATATTGTAACATAATATGTAAGTATTTGACAGTGCAGGTTTTAACTGAGGGGAGTGAAACAGCTTCTACAATAAGCTGTTCTTGTGTTGCTGATGGAGGTTTTCATTGATCTCAGTCCTTTTCCTGAGGGACTCAGTTCAAAGAGCGAGTGTTTGGGGTACGAAGCATTGGAGATGATCTTGCATGCTGCTAACCTCAAGAGGAGTGTCGCTGACCAGTCGAGGAAGTCTACAGTCAACGATTTTCGTGAACCATGCAAATGGTGCAATGCAGCCTGCCTGAGTGGCCCGTTACTGCACACTACCAGACAACGATGTCAGAGTACTATATACTTACTTTATAATAACTTTACTCTACTATAGCAGCAGGTTTGCATCAACATTAACAAATTTTACGTAACCCAACGTCATATTCTGGATCTAATGAAGTTACAAATATATTCATTTAGGGATGAGCGCCTCTTTTGTACAAAGTGTCTCTGGGTCCTAATGTTTGAGCTCATATGTTTCACCAGAGCTAATCTTTTCATACTGTCCAAATTATCAGTAAAAGGCTGGAATGCAGTAATCTTCTTTCTGTGAAGCTGAACTTGATCAGATTTCTACTTTTGACCCTTACACACAAAAGAGTTTGTCCATAGCTGGTTCTTGCAGATCCTCCCAGTTGATGTTCATAATACACCCCTGACACTAATACTCAGCCACTGGAGATTTGGAAAGCTACTGTTTCAACTTTACCATTGAGCAGCATGTACATCAAGTCAACTGTCACTTTATCTTAAACTATTTGTACACAGTACTACATTAGAATTACTGCAGTATTCTACTGTATTTTCTAGCTTATGCAACTTGGTCCTTTGTGGAATGAAAACACTATCAAACACAAATGATCACACACCCAACTAAAAGTGAGAGATTTGTGTTTCAACAGTCTTTGACAAATTGAGGCCAGAATTCCTATTTGCTCTAAAACAGGCATCATATGTCACAAAATATAATGGAAGCAGAAACCAGATGAAATCTTTTCTTGTTTGGATGAAACCTTAAACAGGTCATACACTTCCTTCCAGACACACCAGCTACACAAATAGGTCATCTCTTGTACGAGGTTATCTCTGTGTGTAAGGTGTGAGGCAGCATTATCTAGATACATGGATGTTAGGTTTATTTCTTTAGTTCAACACATTTCATCTTAAAAGACCATTTCACTGATTTATATATTTTGAAGGCACAGACACAACATGTGAAAGTCGAAAGTTTTGAACAAAAGTGTTTTTATTCTCATCTTCATCTGTCACAGGTGAGCTTCCTCCTCTCGCTCTGATTGGACACCCAGAGGAGGGGAGGAGTCACAAGGTTTGGATTCTTTCCTACTTGCTAAGAACAATAAAGAACCTGGCGTTTCATCTGAGAGAGAGAGAGAGAGAGAAATAAAAAGTTCAATTGAGCTGCTTCCCTGAAGTCATTTTCAGAAACAGCATCACACATCCTGCCTCCAGGCAGCGGCACGGTCGAGAAACGCTGAAGGCATGAGAACAACAGATCTGAAGATGCTGAAACTTCTGCTTTTATTGACCTTCACTGAGGTAAGAGATCAGGATTTTCACATTATACATTCAATTTCTCTTAAGCATTTCAACACAAATGCACCAAAGGAACCATTTTAACATCACTGTTGTACAGTAGTTGGTATCCTTGTAGCTTTGATGTTCTGCACATTTTACACCTCTAGATAAAGAACAGTGTATAACCAGAGAAACATATGAACACAGGCTCTTTTGAGCGTCACTGCTTTCAACAAGTGCGTGTGGTAGGCCCAGCCTTAGCTCAATAGGCAAATTCATTCCATCCTGAAAGAAATACCTGCACTGACCAGTCCTGAAATCTGTGTTGAGTGAAGGTAATGTGCCGCCTGCTGCCTCTCATGCTCTAAGAATATGATACAGGACATAATTTGCCTCAGGATATAATATGAAATGCCAACAGCCTGCTGCTCTTGGAATCTTGAAAATACTGTATTTCCTGTCATTTTCCATCAAGGTATTTCCTCTTTTCATGCACTAATTTGCCGTGTTTTGTCATTTTCAGATTTGTGCAGCTCAAAATGGTAAATGGTCTTCATTTAATTTGACCTTAAGTTACTTTATGATCATCCCAAACTCAACCAATGCACAATATCCCTTGAAAATTTAAAAGTCTAAAACTGCATTTATTCAGTGTCATTTCTCTAAATAAGTGCCAACATTATGTTCTTTCTCCTACAGGCATCACTTTGTCAGTGTTTACGGTCACGTCTAAGAGTATGACCGTGCAGTGGAACGGACTCACTGGTGCCAGCTCTTACAAGATAACAGCAACGCCCAAGTACTCCTCAAACCGACCGGTCTTTGCTCATTTTGGTGGCAACACTGTGCTCGGATCAGTCAATTCCCTGTCACCAAACACAGTGTACACTGTGCAGTTAGAGGCCATCGACAATGCTCTCAATGTGCTCAGCAGTGCAAAGACTGAGGAGACAACAGGTCAGTTACTACAGTACAGGAAGGACATTAAAAGATGAAACTGACTCCTGAATCAGACTCCAATGCTTTAATATACACTAGCAGTGAAAAGTGTGAAAACACCTTCTCTTTCAGGGGCTTTTGATTCTTTCTTTCTTTCTTTTTACAAGAGTAAAAGTGCTTGTTATGGAGGCTTCGTTTTGAAGATAGGATTATATTTGCCAATGTATCCATTGCTCCAGGGTTTTTGTAAAGCAATAAACCAACTATTTTGATCATGAACTAATAATTATCCAATTCATTTCAGTGACATGCCAACCATTCTCTGGTTTCAGTATCTTTTATATAATTTTAAACCAGATTCAGCACAAAGTCAAAGGAAGTTACTACAGAAAAGCAGAAATATTTAGAAAACGTAGTTAACTAGAGCACGTATATTTGTTTACATTCCTCTGTTCTCTGTTTTCCAGCTCCTGACATCCCCGTCATTGTACAGGCGTACTCTAAAAACAGCGACAGCATCACTGTGGAGTTCACAGAGGTTTCCGGGGCAACCAGTTACATCCTGAGAGCAGAGACAGACAACTTCTTCTCCGAGACCCCGGTGAGCGGCTCCCCAGGCACCGTGGTGCAGCTTCAGCCCTACACAGACTACCAGCTTAGTGTGATGTCTGTCAACTCAGGAGGCAGGAGTCAGCCCTCAGAGACCGTCAGCGCCAGGACAGGTACAAAAGCTTTAGAGACCAAAACACCTGGTTTTACACCGTGGCTTAAGAGTTGAACATGATAGTTGACAAATTTTAACACTAAATTAAACTAACAAATTAAACTAAATTATGATTTTCATTACTATGCTTAGTAATAATATATAAAATGGTTTAATAGTGAACTTTTATATCTACATTCACTTCAGAAGCAACTGACTAAAGATGATAATCAGTGACTGAGGACTGAAAATGCAGCCTCTCTATTGTATCTGCGTGACAACAGAATGGGATCTCATTTCACCCACTATAATGGCGTATCATTTCACTGCCGATTGTCACGTAGTCTCTGCTCACTATACTATTTTTATGATGTGAAAAGGGACGCTATGAGAACTAGGTTGCGTTCATGTAACATAATCACAGGTGACTTGTTTCTGTTTCACAGCTCTTGGATGTAAGAAAACAGTGTGTTTGCCCTTTATTAAAATCCCTTCTCATTACTCTCTGTTTGTTCTTGTCTGCAGTTGTGGTTGCGCCCATGCTAAACACCACCTCTCCTGGCAATGACTCCATCGTTGTTTCATGGTTACCGGTGAAGAACGCCGTCCTTTACACGCTGTGCATCATCCAAGAGGGCTCCAGCACCCGCGTCAAAGTGAACACCACCGAGAACACGATGACCTTTTATGACCTTGAAGCAGGAGCTACCTACTGCATCAAAGGCACCGCATGGGACCCTCAGGGACGCACCGGAGACGACCTCACTGTCTGCCAGATCACACGTAAACATGACACTGATGAACAAGTGAAAGAAAGGCTCTCCAAGCCCAGATTTGGTGGTAAAATTATTTCTTTTATTGCTTTTTATTTTCAGGTCCTCCAAGCCCGGACGTCATCTACGTCCAAGTGACTCAGGGTCGGTCTCTTGGGATCGCTGTGTACTGGGTTTCAGTGCAAGGAGCTGAAAACTACATTGCCTGGACGTCTAATGGTCGAAACTGTACCTCCACAGATAATAGTTACTGTTACATCACACCTCTAGAGTGTGGCCAGAACCGCTCTGTCTCTGTCACAGCGTATAACACAGCTGGTCCCAGCAGCCCCTCACAACCAGTTCCCTACATCACATGTGAGTACAGCACAATCCTCCACAGACATAAATACATTTGAGACACAAAATCCTGTATATTTATGCTGTTAATCTGTTCATCCAAGGCAAAAAAAAAAAAAAAATGGGAGCAGTATATAATCATATTTCCTTTTCTTCCCTGTCTCTTTCAGACCCATGTCTCCCAGACAAAATCTGGGTGGAGGAGCCCAGTCCAAGCAACTGCTTGTTGAAGTGGGATCAGGTGCAATTGGTGGAGTACTACATGGCTTTCATAAAGAGGGATGATGGGACAGAGAGGTCGTGTAACACCACTGAAACCACCTGCCAGTTTTTCTGTGCATGCGGCTACACCTACCTCGTTACCGTCTTCCCCTACAACCAGGCTGGCTCCAGTCCTTACGCTAACGTCCAGAACTACACCACAAGTAAAACCCAGGAAAAGAACATACTGTGTTGAGATGTATCATACAGTAGTTTCCCTGAAATCGAACAAAATGCTGTGCCTTTACACGCAACATGAAACCTACAAGCTTTCTCCTATGACTAGCCATTGTTCAGTCCTAAATATTATTCTCACCTGTGTCTTGCTTTTCTCCTCTCACCCACCCCCCAGTCCCTTGTTGTCCAGACAGTGTGACCATACAGATGATTTCTACAGACACCCTAGAGGTCATGTGGTCACCAGTCAAAGGTGCCGAGGTGTACGAGACAACAGCAGCAGAGACTCGTGATACTATCCACTGTAATGACACATCGCCAGTGTGTGCACTGTCAGATCTGAGGTGCAACACACCTTATTCTGTGACAGTCACACCTTGCAGCGAGTTACGAGGATGCAACCGCACCTGTCCATCCAGCACACGGGAGACAGGTATGGACAGCAAGTTAAATACAGAGTGACCTGACATCAAACTATTTCTTAAATAAATACTCATCTGTCCGTCTTGCTGCAGCTCCTTGCCCTCCAGAAATCCTGGACATGACGCAGGCCAACAGCTCCACATACAGAGTTTTCATCACCAACCCCAACACACCCAACACAAACTATAACATCACTGCCGTCGGACGCTACGACGCACACATTTGCGAGACAAGAAACAGCTCCTGTGATCTCACACAGCTGTCCTGTGGTTCAGCCTATGAAGTCACGACAGTGGCCACCACAGCTGCAGGACGGAGTCTACCTGGATACAGTAAACTTTTAGAAACAGGTACGACAGGGTAAATGTCAAATCAGGTAAGGTGAGGTAAGGTACTGTGGTTTTATCCCTGTCTGTTTCAAGTCATCATAAGAAAATGTCAAGATATTCATATTATACACACTAACACACACACACACACACACACACACTAGCTCAGTATTGACTATTGTTCTGTAATAATCTTCCCAGGTCCTTGCTGTCCCACATTTGTAAACGTGACCCAGGTCACCCAGGCTTTGACCAATGTGACCTGGTCACCTGGCAGTGGAGCTCGCTCCTACGTCACCTCCCTGTCGTCCTCACGTGGATATGCCAAATGCCACACTCTGGACACCCACTGCCTGATGGGATGCATCACCTGTAGCACCAACTACAGCGTCACCTTGGAAGCCATCAGCAGCACGGGGCACAAGTCAGAGTGCAGCTATCACGGTTTCTCATCCAGTGAGAAGAAATACATGTATTTATATTTGTATCAAACAACAAAAAGTTATTAATCAGTAAAACTAAATGAATGTATAATAAAAAAAGACTTTTAGGCAGTGTGGTGAGGGGATGGGTTGGCAATGAAACTGATATAACAAATGTATTTCCTAACACAGGTGCAGTTTTGACTACTACTACTCACAACCCTCTCACTTTCCTTTAGGTCCCTGCTGTCCAACGGCCATTAAGATCTATCGCAAGGCCAACAACTCTCTCAGGGTGTACTGGCGGCCACTGGGCCCTCAGATTAGCAACTACACAGTAAACCTAAATGGTACAGGAGCCAATTACACCTGTACTGCAGTTGACGGTAACAAATACTGTGACGTCCAGGATGACATCTGTGGGGATGTCTACACAGTCGTGGTGGCACCAGAGGGTCCGAATGGGATGAAAGTGAACTTCTGTCAGCCCAGGACATTCTCAGGTGGGACATACTGTAAAGCGAACTCTAAAACAATCAATGTCACACATCTGAATTTGTTCTAATAATTTGTGTTCATTTTTGTTATTTCCCAGTTCCCTGTCCAGGAAACGCTGGCATATGTAAGTATCCTGATCTTCTCATGTAATGTATTGTAAAAAACTAAATGTCAAATTATACTTTTGAATTAAGTCTTGAGGTGTTTAAAAAAATCATTGTACTTAAATTGCATCTCTCTCTCTTTGAAGTAATCTCTCGTCGAAGACGAAGCTTGGACTAAATGTCAGAGTATGTTTTCTTGTTGTTCCCCACCAATAAGACCACACTGTCTCCAGACCACATTTAACAAATTGGTGTTTATCTTTCAACCTGTTATTAACATCCAGGTCGATTTGTCTCTTTCTCTCTCTCAGTGACCACCACCAAATGAACACAGGGTGTTTACAGCAACATCAACTGTGAAGATCCAACATAACCAAATGAAATATTCCTCCGGATCAGGGACATCTCAATTTAGTTGTTACTGTTTGCAAGTGGAAGTGTCAAACTGTTCCTGCTCAATAAATGAGAAAACAATAAGAAAACACAGAATTGAAATTAAAAGATTTATTATTATTTTAAAGATTTATTCAATGCATTTAAACATATTTTCAGATTGGTATTTTTTTACTGCACGCTGTGTGTCTGTGTTTTATGTTTCTCATTTCTCATCACTGCTGTTGCCTTTTCATGATGCAAGTTAATGTAGCATGAAGAAGCTAGAAATTTATGAAAAAGTTCATTTCCCACAGAAAACTATCATGGCAGTACATATATTTATAAAATAAAACATTGTAGGATTTCTCCAAGTAGAAAACCTCCATGTGGTCGGTGTATACATGTCTCCCAGTTCTAAATAAATTGATGACCCCAACGCTGGTCACAGTTAAAAGTGGGGCAGAATTTATCCATCTTGTTAGCCTGGAGTCACGAATGGCACGTCCTGTGGATGAAACGTCTGAACAGATTGTTGGAGATATGTTCAATGTTACCTCTGTGTTTGTTGGATTTGTTTTCTCCCCAATTTGCAGACAACAACAATAAAGCAAATCATTTTAGCATCACAACACCGTGTACTGTCTTCTTCATTGGGTCTTTTTTATGTTGTTGTGTTCTCCAAAGATAATTCTAACAATTCTAATAAGAAAATCTAACAAAGACATTTCCAGATAAAGACGTTATTCATACGGCAGATCAGACTTTAAAATTTGCATTTACATGTTCAGTAGTTTGTGGCCCTTACATCTGTAAATTTAAAAGTAAAGTTATGTTACCCATATTGTCATCACTAGTTTGCAAAGTCAATGTACTGCACTTTGCCTTCACTGATGTTTCCAATAAATTTGAAACCAAAAGGGCTTTTTTGTGCTGGACATGCTGAGATACACACGTGCCAGGAAGGTTTTTTTTTTTTTATCCCTGCACCTCTGACTTTAAAGGATCCTGCCTCTGCAGCTGGGACTGGCTCCAACACCCGCCACGGCAGGAAAACATGTTTAGGATAATAAACGGATGGATGCATTTCAAAATTAACTGGCTTAACTGCAGAATATAAATCCAAGATATAAGTCCAAGAGTCTGCAGCCGTGCCAAAGGATTTATGGGATTGTACCAGGACAAATCAGCACCACATGCAAATTGAATTATAAAGCCTGCGCAAAATATCAATGCTAATGTCCTGATGTTCAGCGGGTGTTAGGTTTACCATGTTAACTATTGTCTATCACTGTCAAATTTCAAATTACAATGTTTGATTCTATTCGACCTTCATCCCAGCTTCTACTTCTAATCCACTTACTGGGGTGCTCTTAAAATGTGCTTGTATTCAAGCACATTTGGCTCCTGCATGTGGCAGACACAAGCTACTCTACGCCCAGGTGGATACATTTCAGGATTATAATCATGCCCACAATGGGATGTACTTGACTAAAGATAAACACCAGCAGCTGGGTTGAGCTCAGACAGGCGGCGGAGTTGTGGTCCTATTGTCAAAAGCTGTCTTTGTCACAAACAATCTCATTCACACTATACGCAGCAGAATGTACTGAGCTTCAACCTGGGAGAGAAATGGGATTGATGTACCTTTACACAAATACATCCTTTTGGAATTTCATGGTTTTCTGCATAAATTGTCATAAAATCTGATTTGATCCAACCAGGCAAAGTGTAGATTGTTTGTCTAACTGTAGACTGGTGAATTTCTAAAGTCTGTAACATCCCTTTGTAACCCTGTTCAGCTTTGCGTGGATCATCAATTCTGGATTGTTCTCGATAAAGACATAAATGATCTGATTTTTTGTGTGTTATTATTTTAGGGCACATTGCATTTGTTAATACTCTTGACTTAGATGTAGATCAGACCAAATTTTATGACAAATTAATACAGAAAATCATGAATTCCAAAAGGTTCACATATTTTTTATACTTCAGTCTATTAACACTTTAACTGAAATTGACTGCAAATTGCAATGTGTGAAAAACTCTACTAATTGTCTTTCTTAATCAAGAGGCTTGTCATATAGCATAATAAAGCCTGCTGTGAAATATTGAAGAAAAAACTAATAAAAATGCAGGAAATACTGAGAAGGGAAACTTGCACACTGTGTCACACAAAGAAGATCATGTTTCCCCACAGCAGACCACTCTTTTTTCTAAGGAAAGGCAGCGTAATTTAAAATGTTGCATTAGATATCTGGATAAAAATCACTGTTATCCCCAGCAAAGATAAGTTAGTCTGGTACAGATGAAGACTCCAGAGTTGCTCATAGCTAGTGCAGTTTGATATGCACAATGGGGTGGGGGATGGCAAGCACCCTCACCTTTACCTGCCACACACTTTGTTTCCTTCTCATCATGACAGGGAGCCCACAGGCATCTACCTGTCCTCATTTAGGATGTTCTGATTGGTTCCTGTGAAGATGATGTACAGTGTTCAGCCTGTGAAGACTTCAGATGAACTGCTGAGCACAAGAACCCACACATTGATGTACGTCCTACAGAAGCAGTCACATTAACAATGGATAAGATATTTTATTTATCAGTCATTCTTATGTCAGTCATACAGGTAATTATAATTTTTATATAATTAATAATGATAATTATTTATCAGTTACTTTATTTTTTATGTAATATATCATTATTTTTTAGTTTCAACAGAATTGATTTTATCTGATTGTTTTTATTTTTTCAGGCACAACAGGTTTTGGCTGGAGGTGAGTTTTCTCACTGATATAGTTCATGTATCAGCACGTTTTTGCCACCACTAATAAAGCAAGTGTGAAGTAATATTGTACTGTCTACATCTAAAAGCATGTCTGGCACAGTGGTGTGGTGGTTAGAACTCCTGCCTCATAGCTAGAAGGATCTGGGTTTGCTTCCCCTGCCAGGTGCCTTTCTGTGTGGACAGGTTTCAATTAATAGTTTGATAGTTTTAACAGTTTATTAATGCTAAAGCTTCAGATAGATTTGAGATTTTTTTATAATTATTGATGAATTTATTTGAACAGCTATTTTTTAAATAGATGCATTTTTTGTTCATCTCAAAATGTGTAAAAATGCTTTTTATCTTTTAAATGTTTCTTCTTACTCGTTGCTCTTTTCTGAACTTTATTTTTGATGTTATTTTCCAGACTGTAATATTGTGTCAGTGGCGTCTCCTTCTGCGTCAGCGCTGAATGTGACGTGGAACCCCTTCAGTGGAGCTTCAGTTTATTATCTAGACTTAAGAGAAGTGAACAACACCTTGAGTACCCCAGTGGTGGTGGCACAGTCTGCATCCAGCAAACAGGCCCTGGTTCAGGGGTTGAGACCCGGACGTGTCTATCAAGTCACACTGAAGGCCTTACAGTTTTACACTGTTGTGTGCTCAGATAGTAAAATTGCCATGACAGGTAAAGAAAATTACAAGTTGGATCTGTCATAAAATGTCTTCACTGACTTATACTGACCTCTTTATCTTACCTTCCCTCAGTACCTGGCACATCTCAGATCACCCTTTCCAAACCCATTTCAAGCACAACTATAGAGTTTGAGTGGTCCAGTGTGATTGGGGCCGACAGCTACATCTTGTTTGTTGAGGAGCTTACGTCTCCTCCAAGGACGGGTCTGATTGCGAACCTGACCTCAACAACCCTGAGTGGACAAGTGAATGGTTTGAGTCCCGCTACAGTTTACATTTGTTATATTTACTGCTCCAACAGTGCTGGACTTGGTGCCAAAAGTAACACAAAGACAGTCATGACATGTAAGTACATTAAAAACGGGTTACCTTAGTTAGAAAGCCCAAAATTAACAATTTATTGTAATATACATGTATGAAACTACACAGTGTGTAAGCCTTTCGTTGACACCTAGAAATACGACAATGTGTGATTAATAGGGATTTGAATTGTATTGAATTGAATTGTATCACTCTAACTTTGTGTTTTCTCTTGGAAGTGGTACAGCCACCTACTAGTGTGAATATTTTAGTGACGGGAAAGAGCACAGCACGAGTCACATGGAACTCTGTAAGCAACGTCGTGCTTTATCAAGTGACCGTGAGTCCCACTAGCAATCCAGGAAATGCTGTGTTCATCAAAAACACGACAAACCTGTTCATGGACATCAGTGATCTGGCGCCCTGCATCAACTACACAGTGGGTGTATCATCCTTAAATGTCTTTTTAGTGCCTGGGCAGCCATCCACAACTACAGTGGCTATAAATAGTGAGTATTTTTGTAATAGTAATTACTGATACACACCTACGCCTTATTGATAGTGTCACTGCTGTTTATCTAAAAATGGTCACATGTAGAGAAGTACTGAAGTTAACATTTGATGATGAATGTAAAAAAATATGATATAATGTTTTATATTCATGCAAAAATATAGAGTGGACTGATTTTACAAAATGGTAAGATTTCCATCAAAGTTACAATGACAGAAAACGCATCTACTTGAAGTAATAACTAGCAAGTCTTTGTCTTCTTGTCAGCATCATCACTTAAATATTCACTGTCTGGGTTAGAAAAGGTATGTGCAGCTAATGACATCAACATTCGACATACTAAACTGAATGAAATGACATTTGAGAGGTGTCTTTACTGTAAAGTCTAGACATACTCAGGCAGCGAATTAGGAGCAGATGGAGGCCAGGAGGAAACTGGATGTGCTGTAGTTGCCAGCCACCTGGAAGCATCGAAACTGACAGTAGCAAACCTGGAGTCCAATCAATAAAGCAACACAAATTTACTGCTTGCAGTTCTCAAAGGAAACTGAAAGAAATACACTGAACACGCATCTCTTCTTGAAATGTTTCCTTTTTTTTTCAGGCATGGACACAGTGTCCGTCATCACCCCAAGCTACAGCTGCTCCACTGGCACAGTGACTATTAACTGGAATTCAGTGTTGGCAGATTCATACAGCGCTACAGTTGTTGATAATACTGGTATGTCCAGAAACTGCACAACAACCTCCATCTCCTGCCAGATCGACACGCTCAAATGTGGTCAAAGGTATCAGATCTATGTCACAGCCTTCTCTGGAATCTGTGAGACTACCTCTAACACCTCCACCACGTTTGACACAGGTGAGCAGAGCAGAGCACATTTGCAAATGTGTATTTGTCTGTCAGGTCCTTTTTTAATGAATGTTTTGTCTGTGCCTCATCACCAGTCTTCGTTTCATACAATGATGCATACACCTCATATTTTGCACACACACACACACACACACACACACACACCACACAAGCTCTTTATTTCCATCAGTCTTTTCTGTGGGAAGCTGTTAAGGTTATTCCCATGGTGTCCTATGCTGTCATTTAACACCAGTCAGTCTAAAGCTCTTTACAATTTATTGAAGCCAGAGGGTCAGTCTGTAAAGGTAAGAGAGACATGAACACATATACAATCTGAGTTTGCCCAGGGACACAATCCTCCATCTGTAGTAGTGAATGCAAACAACAAAGTCAATTACTAAACAAAAAGAGTTAAACATAGAATTTCTTTATTCTACTGTCGGACTTAACCAACAGAAGTTGCTTAAGAATCTACCTCCTGAATCGATAAGCTTATACAAAGTTGGTTTTCTAAGCACCACCCTTCCAGCATTTAGCTTCATATCTCTAATCTTCTCATTTAAACAGTTTGGAGTTTGAATGCATGTTGCATGTTATCTTTGATTTACCGTGCAGCGCTGTCTGACTGATCTCTCTGTCATCTCCAGTCCCCTGTGCTCCAGCTAATACTCAAACCAGTCACGAATGTTCCAGCAATGTAGTCACATTTAGCTGGCAGCACACCACCAACAGCTGGTACTATGTGGCGACGGCTGTGGACAACACCGGAGAAGTGACTGAGTGTGTCACACTGGACAACACCTGTTACTTCACTAATGTGGCCTGCGGTCAGTTCTACCAGTACACCGTGTATGCCACCACCTCGGGATGTGACACTGAAGTCAGCCAGCCTTTGTCAGTCCAGACGTGTGAGTAGGATGCACTGATTCCACCTGTTAGCATCCAAGTGCCCACCTGTTCCAGGAATATTGAGCCTCCACATTACACTTCATTCAATATGTTGAACTAATGTGGCCTTCCCTTCAACTTGAGCACGAGTAAATCTTTGTTTATTGTCTTTCTCGTGTCATTTCTCCAGCTCCTTGTCTACCAACAAACGTAAAAACAACAATTAACTGTGACTCTAACCTGCTGATCACAACCTGGGACTCTGCTGCTGGAGCTCTTCTCTACACTGTGGAAGCAACAGGGATCGATGGAGGAACGTATAACTGCACCTCGTCGAGCAACAGCTGTTCGGTGGGTACCGTGCCATGTGGTGAATTTCTCAGTGTGTTCATCATGGCGTCCAATGAAAACTGCTCCACTATCAAGGTTTTGGGGGAAGAGGCTCAGACTGGTAAGTACTGTCATTTTATTTATCATTTCCCAAATTCCCTTAAATGTAAAACATCAGAAACACTCTGACCTGACCTGCTCTATCCAGTCCCATGCCAACCCACTGATGTCTCAGTATCAACTGGGTGCAGTCAAGATTCTACAAGAGTTAACTGGACAGTTGCCACTGGTGCCATGTTCTACATTGCACTTGCTCAAGATGCAAATGGAAATTCGTACATGTGCAGTTCAATGGACACAGACTGCTTGATCACGGGCCTGAGATGTGGACTGAATTACACCACCAGTGTTATCAGCACTAATCTCTTGTGCAACAGCACAAGTGTGCAGGTCCCCCTAACAACAGGTAGGTGATAGTTTTGCATGAGGTAAAAAAAAAAAAACCCACAGCATTCTCAGTATCAGAGTAGTGATTAGCAAGCAGCCTTAAAAATGATTTGGAAATGTCAGATTACCTGTCACAAGCGCTGTCTGATTGAATACCCTGCCACTTTTGCCAGCACCTTGTACTCCAACTAATGTTCAGGCCTTCAGAGACTGCGATGCCAACCGGGCTGTGATAGTCTGGCAGACCTATCAGCCCACAGGCCTCTACACGGCCACCATGCAGGATGAAAGTGGGTCCCGGCTAACGTGCAACAGTAGCACTGTCAACAACTGTACCATCTCCTCTCCACCCTGTGGAAAGACATTCAACATCACTGTCGTCCGCAATGACGAAAACTGTCCGTCCACCTCAACACCCATCAGCATGGACTCAGGTAGTGCATTAACAGGCTTCTTTGGCATCTAACTTCTAAATGATGACAGAAAATGTCATAAAGAAAAAAATATATATATATATATTTTTTTTTCTTTCTTTTTTTTTTGTTTTTTTTTTTTTGTTAGTTCCATGTGGTCCCACGGATGTGAGCGCCAGTGTGTCCTGTGTTACTGGAGATCTGACGGCCACCTGGAACATCTCTGTTCCCACATCACACTACACCACCATCATAACCAGAGGGATGGACCAGCCTCTACAGTGTAACTCTACACAGACACAGTGCACCACGAGTGGGTTGTTGTGTGGAACCTCCTATTTTGTGACTGTTTTCTCTGTCACTGGGACGTGTTTCAGTCTGCCTAGTACCATGGTCACAGTGCAAACATGTGAGAAACACCTATTTATCCGTCCTAGGAATAAAGTTAAATCTGTGATGCTTTCTTGAATACATTCTTAAACTTCTTCATGTGTTTCCCTTTAGTGCCTTGTACTCCCACCAATGTCACAGCCACGTACAAATGTTCTCCTGATCTTGTACCTGTGTCATGGGCGGCCAGTAATGGTGCCAAATACTACACTGCTGTCGCTGAGAGCACTAGTGGTTACAGTGCACGGTGCACGACCAATACAACTTCTTGCGGCCTTCCTGGGCTCCAGTGTGGAGACGTTTACACTATTAGAGTTTCAGGAGCTGACGACAACTGTCAAGGGCAACTGAGCAACACAGTTACCGTTGTAACAGGTAACAAGAATAACAATAGCAGTCAATACATTTACTCTTAATAACTAGTTAAGTTGTTAATATAATGTCATTCATACAGGCCTGATTGACAGTGATATATGCTGTATTTATACTCCTACAGAGCCATGTACTCCCACCAATGTGTCCAGCCTCCTAATCTGCAGCGCTGGCAGTGCTCAGGTGTCCTGGGCTCCCAGTGCGAACGCATTGAGCTATGCTGTGAAAGCCACCAGCGCTGAACAGATCCTCAACTGCAACAGCTCCAGCAACAACTGCACATTGAGTAACGTGGCCTGTGGTCAAGCGTATGACGTTCAAGTCAGTGCCACTGATGGCAACTGTGTCAGCAACTACAGTGCCCCATTCAGACAAGACAAAGGTACTGACAGAGAGGTCTAGAAACATTTCATCAGACCAACCATACATCTTCTGTGACTAGCGACAGCACCTATACAACAAGAGCAATAAGATTACGAAAGTGGCACTTTGTGGATTTTGCTTATATTCACTTCAAACTCCTGCTATTGTTTCTTCAATTCTTTATTCTGTCTCTCTCAGTACCGTGCTCTCCACAGAACATCAGTACAAACCTTTCATGTGGCACTAACAGCTTGACGGTCAGCTGGATTCCCTCTGATGTGCCACTCAACTACACTGCCACTGCTGTGCTGCTGGGTGGAAACAGAAGTTCAGTAACCTGTCAAACGACTGGTACCAGCTGTAGTCTGAGTGATCTTCAGTGTGAACAGACTTATAATGTTTCAGTCAAAGCTTCCTCTGGCAGCTGTACTGGACCCTGTAGCTCACCACAGACTGTTAAGACAGGTAATACTAAGTATACTGATTATGAAAGGATAAAATGTCCATCATCTATTTTGTTGTCTTGACTCATTTCAAACACTGTGATGTCTTCCTCCAGGACCCTGCCCCCCTCAGAGTGTAACAGCAGTGGTAGACTGTGCTACAAACTCTCTTGAGGCCTCGTGGAACGGCTCTCTTGGTGCTACAAGCTACACTACACTAGTCACAGGTCCTAACGGCTTCTCTAAAAGCTGCTCCTCATCATATCTCACCTGCTCTGTCTCTGGACTGGAGTGTGCCACTCAGTACAACATTACAGTAGCATCCAAGAATGACCTCTGCACCAGCTCGCCCAGTCAAACATCTGTAACAACAGGTTGTGTTTCTGTACACTTTATAGACCTCGAAATCATTTCCCTAACTTGGACGTCATTATGTGACATTTAACTTCTATCTACTTCTTCCACTAGGACCGTGTGACCCTGTCAACGTGACCAGCATCATCTTCTGTGGCTCGGACGTAGCCACAGTGTCCTGGGCTGCTTCTCCTGGGGATGTGACCTACCATGTGATAGCTCAGGACAACTATTCTCAGCTGCACACTTCCTGCAGCAGCAGTACGACTTCCTGTCAGCTAAAGCAGCTGCAGTGTGGAAAGGTTTACAACCTGACTGTGCTGGCTCAGGATGCCACCTGTAACAGCACAGGCAACACCAAAGCAGTCCTGATAACAGGTAAAACAGAGGATACATGTACACAGCTTTAAGTGGAACCTTTAAGTAGAAGCAGTCATGTTCAGAATCCTTTCTCTTTCCCTTCTCAGCTCCTTGCTCTCCAAGCATCCAGAACAGCACCCTCATTTGTGGCACAAATTCTTCCTCTCTGTCATGGCAGCCAGTGACCAATGCAAAAGAATACATAGTTAGGGCGACAACTACAAGTGGGCTCGAGGTTTTATGCATCTCAAATACTACTATGTGTGACATCAGAGATCTAACGTGCAGTGAGACTTACACGGCCATAGTCATTGCACGTGGAAGTCTGTGTGACAGTGCACCCAGCTCCAGCGTCAACATTACTACAGGTGTGTGTATTGGTGTGAAAGTTAAACACATGAGGTTGCGTCTTCATCTGCTGAACTCCTGCTGCTTCTGCTTCTTTTTTCCCAGCTCCCTGTTCTCCTCGTATTGTATCACAGGAGTACAACTGCGGCACCAACACAGCAACGTTCAGCTGGACTAACCCTGAGGGCAGCCTCACCTTCCTGGCTCAGGTAGCAGGAGATGGATATCAGGATAGCTGCAGTACTACAAATACCAGATGTACTTTCCAGGATTTTCCTTGTAGCTTGAATTTCAGTGCAACCGTCCAGGCCCACGGGGCACAGTGCAACAGCATTGCAAGTATCAGTGAAAGTCTCGAAACAGGTAATTCTTCTATTGATATGGTTTTAAGAAACCAAAACCAGGAGAAATATGGTTTTAAGGCAGCAGTTGATATTTTAATTATTAGGTCAATGCTACAATTAGTCTGCAGATAGTCCCCAGTTTGTCCAGCACTAAAACTAATCCAAAGGAAGTGAAATTCACCTATCAGCACAGTAAACCTCATTTAAATATAGACAGAGCCAGGCAACCTCTTACCCCCTGCTACCTACCCATCATCATGTTTATCATAAATATATTCATAAATATTTTTTTTTCCCAAATGTTAATTGTGTCAACCTGTTTTTTGTTTTTTTTCTGCAGTCCCATGTTCCCCTATTAATGTGAGCGCCAGTCTAGTGTGTTCGGATTATTCAGCTCTGGTGACCTGGGTGGGAACACCCACTGCGGTAGGATACAATGTGACAGCAATAGGCCAGGATGGACACACATCCTTCTGCTATACCAGCACTACTAGTTGCCTAGTACCTGACATCCAGTGTGGTCAAACCTACAACATCACAGTCACACCATACTCTGAGACGTGCATTGGCAACCCAAGCGCTATTTACAGCCTTACAGCAGGTAACTACAGACTTAATATCCATATTTTTCAGAACATTTCAGATGATAAAAACAGTGTTCAACCTACATGTATCCACTTTTGTTCCAGGTCTTTGTGCTCCCAGTGATGTCACTGTGTATCCAGCTTGTGGGGGCAGCACTGTCTCTTGGTCTACTGTACAGGGCACACAGATGTACATAGCAAATGCAACAGGAAATGATGGAAACACTCAAACTTGCTACTCAAATTACTCCAACTCATGCAATTTCACTGACCTCCAGTGTGGGCAAACGTATATTGTTACTGTTGTAACAGTGGACAGGGGCTGCTGGAGCAAGCCAAGCCCAGCAGTGAATCTGAGAACAGGTGAGAGAAAATAGGTTAAGATTTTGTTGGTGTTTTCAGGTTAGCCTAAGCACAATGACTTATTTTCAACTTTCTTTTGCATCATCTTAGCACCGTGTCCTCCTGCTAACTTGGCGGGGCAGGTCAACTGTGACAACAACACACTGACCATTACATGGGGTCAAAGTCCAGTGACTGGGGTCATCTACGCCTTACAGTCCGAGATAATAGGTGGCGCTGTCCCTCCTTCAGTGCACATCACTTTTACCACCTCATACACTTTGACAAACCTGCTGTGTGGACAGAGACATGCTTTCCGCGTTGCAGCACAGGATAGAAACTGCAGCAGCAGCTACAGTCCACCCGTGGAAATAAGCACAGGTATGATGTGTTGTGTAGCAAGTTCAGTAGAAAAAAGATTTATCACAATCTTAACTTAAATCACCTGTAAAGATTTACACATCTTAACAATGAAAACATTAGGACAGTTTAGGGGCTGGACATGCGGCTGAATGAAAAGTACAACACACAGTTAAAAGTTGTGATTGACTTGGATCTTTGAGTTTAGCTTTTCTTTACCATATAATGCTATGAATGGTGTAAAAACAATATTAAAACATATTCATCCCACAGGGGCTTGCCAGGTGAGTAACATCAACGCCATTATGGACTGCCAGGGCGACTTTGCCACCATATCTTGGCAGCCTACTGGTGGAGCTTTGTCATATATTACTGAGTTGAGAAACTCATCAGGCTTTACTGTCGAATGTGCCACAAACAACACCCAATGTCAGCTGAGCTCGCTGCTCTGCGGAGAGGAGTACAGTATCACTGTGAAAGCTTTGGGAGATACCTGCAACAGCTCTGCTCAAATGTCAGGGTCCCTCACCACAGGTACAGTATGTGCACTTGTGTTTGTGGGAGTAGACAGGCAAAGAGTGGTGCACTGATCATAGCTACATCTTTCTCCCTTTAGAGCCCTGTGTTCCCACAAATCTCTCCATAAACTACAGTGTGAGCGTGGCCCAGGTTGTTTGGAGTGCAGCAAAAGGTGCAAGCTCTTACTCTGTTCAGGCTGTTACTGACCAAGGATCGCCAGTCACTTGTAACACCACAAATACGTTGTGCCTACTCAATGGTCTGCAGTGTGGACACATCTACAACATCACAGTGATGGCACAAAACCAGGCCTGCAACACCCCTGTAGCTTCTCAACCGTACCTCTTCACGGCAGGTGTGTCAGGTCATCAGTAATAATGTGTGTAACAGTTCAGCAGAGAGGGGAATGGTTCTGTATGTTTTCCCTTGATGCTTAAATGTGTGTGTTATTCTTCATTCAGAGCCCTGCCCTCCCGAAAATGTTCAAGCCACTGTAGTTTGCGAGGAACTTGCCTCAAATGTTTCCTGGAAGCAGAGCAACTTCGCTGTGGGTTATGTGACCTATTTTAATGACCAGAATAATCAATACACTTCGTGTGTAAGCAAAACCACAGACACTTTCTGTTTTGCCTCCGGACTGATGTGCGGCACAGTGTACGATGTCTGGGTAAAGGCCCTGGGTCAGCAGTACAACAGCTCAGCAAGCACAGTGATCAGTCTTACATCAGGTACAGATACATATCAGTGTATAGCTTTTTTTGGATGTTTTTGTGCGCATTAATTAACAACTGTGCTCTCTATTTAGCTCCATGCCTGCCCACAGATGTAAAGGTAGAAGTCAACTGTAAGTCTGAGGGCGCCGCTCTTGTATCCTGGAATACTACTAAAGGCACAGCAAACTTTTCTGTGGCAGCGATCGCCAGTGGAAGTCTTCAGACTCTGTGTACAACTCAGGAGAACAGCTGTAATGTGACAGGGTTAAGCTGTGGGGAAACGTACAACATCAACCTCACCGCCAGCAACAACCAGTGCACCATCACAGCACCGACGACCACTAATTTCACCACAAGTGAGTTAGATGTTTGCTATAAATGCTCTTTTAGAAGCATATGCTTGGGGTTTTACCCGTTCAAAAACAGACAGTCGTTCTTCTACCCCTCTCTTCAGGTCCTTGTCCCCCTGAGATTGTAGCTGTCGACCTGCAGTGTGGTTCCGGCACTGCTGTCCTGTCCTGGAGACAGAAGCCTAATGTTGACATGTATGTGGCAACTGCCATCAAGACGTCAGGAGGGGAGTTCAACAAGTGTAACTCTACAGGCTCCACCTGTGAGTTCTCTAGTCTGGACTGTGGGGAGACGTACAACTTTAATGTGACCGCACACAGTCAAGGCTGCTGCAGTCAGCCCAGCAGCACTGTGTCCATCCAGACAGGTAGAATCAAAACTATTTTATTTGGTATTTGCCTTCTTTAGCAGTATAAAGTAACTAAATATGTTTCTCTTTTTCTCTTTTCAGAGCCTTGCCCGCCTGTGAGTGTGTCTGCTCAGGCTCTCTGTCAGAATGATTCTGTCCAGATCTCCTGGCACCAAGCAAGCGGTGTTGTGAATTACTTAATAACAGTAACAGGGAGCCTTGGACATGTTGATGTCTACAACACTACCCAGTCCCTTCTGTCTGCCACTGTACCATGTGGACAGGATTATAATGTCACAGTACAAGCACAAGGCAGCAAGTGTAGTAGCATCCCCAGCAGTCCTGCCTACTTCGAAACAAGTAGGCTCCTATATTTTACTCCACAGTACACATTTCTTAACCTTTTCTATATTTTTTGACTTTACTTCTGTATCCACTGTCCCTCCACAGCCCCGTGTATCCCCAGCAATGTGACAACATATGCGCAGTGTATGTTTACCATGGGTTCTGTCAGCTGGGGGCCTAGTGATGGGGCCAAAACATATACAGCTGAAGCAACAGGCCTGGATGGAGACACTTACCAGTGTCTCACCAGCACCACCTCCTGCAGCTGGACTGACCTGCACTGTGGAGAGCAGTACAGTGTCGTAGTGAGAGCAAACAATGACAACTGTAGCAGCCTGCCCAGCAACACCTCCATCATCTATATGAGTATGTCATAGAAATACATACCTCTGTATTTCTTTTCTTAAAAAGGAGAGCTGACGGTAATAATTTATCCACTTTCTTTGTTTCTTCCAGATCCCTGTGTGCCACAGGATTTGGTTGCATCTGTGAATTGTAATACGAAAGTTGTCTCTCTAAGCTGGCACGCCAATAATGGGACAAAGATTTACACAGTGTCAGCTGATGCAAAAAACCAACCAACAACTTTCTCCACTAATGTCACCACAACTGACTTCTCCGACTTAACCTGTGGACAAAATTACAGCCTCAGCGTCACACCTCACAGCCAACACTGTTCTGGCATCTACAGTGCAACGACCTATGCACAGACATGTAGGTTAAACATCTGATATTTATGTCAGCAGAGAGGTAAAAAAACATCAGGCAGCTTTGGTAGCTGAGGTGAATTCAAGCAGGGATAAAATGAGCTTGTCTTTTCCAAAGGGCCGTGTCCACCTTCAGGAGTCTCTACCATGCAGGACTGTCTCTCTGGCATCGTCAAGGCAACCTGGCAGGCCACTAATGGATCAGACTACTACACAGCCACGATGCAGACTGACACTGGCATCCCACAAATGTGCATGTCCAACTCGACTGAATGCAGCCTCTCTGGCTTCACCTGTGGGAACAACTACTCCGTGTCTGTGACAGCTTTCAACCAGCAGTGTAGCACCACCTCCAGTCAAACTACAAGTCTCAAATCAGGTATGTTATTGTTATTAACACACATAACAGCAAATGACTTACTATTTGAACGCCAAATCCATTTTAACTCTCTTAAGGAGACAAAGAAAGCTGTTTAATTTCTGTTGATTAGTTTTTAGTTATTTAAAAGAGGAAGATGACTTTAACATTTTAAGGTGTGATGATGAGTTTTCTGGTGAGCTATTCATTTTCTACTCTTGATGAAGAGCAGTAGAGTCTTGCTCTTACATACACAGACATGCCATATGACTAACCCTTCTTGTTTATCTACAGTGCCATGTGTGCCCACAAACATCTCACTGGTGATGAACTGTGTCAGCAACACTGCTGCCGTGTCCTGGTCTGCAAGTCGCGGCGCTTTACATTACTCCGTGACGGCCCACAGCTTTTATGGCAACGCCAGCTGCCAGAGTTCTGACCTTAGTTGTACACTTTACAATCTGACATGTGGCAGCCAGTACACTGTTCAGGTGGTGGCGATCGGTGAGAACTGCTCTAGCATCCCCAGCGACGCTCAGTTGTTCAACTCAAGTAAGAGAGCAAACACACATTGAAATGCACCACCATAGTAATGTACTTTAGTGATGTGCACACACTAATGTGAATTATCAAATCTTCTCCTCATTTATATCATTACAGCCCCCTGCCCACCAGAGAATGTGAGCGCCCAGGTCAGCTGTCTGTCGAACAACATGATGGTTTCTTGGAATGCCAGCAGAGATGCTGATCGCTTTTCAGTTTCAGTAATTTCCCTGGATGGAGGATTCAGTGAATCGTGTACCAGCACAAGCACATCATGTTCCATCGGCAACGTGAACTGTGGAAATACCTTCAGTGTTCATGTCGCCTCGAGCCTAGGCAGCTGCATCAGCCAGCAGAGCCAGACCCAAAGTATCTCGTCAGGTATGAAAACATCAAACACCACTGCTTAAAACCATCTGGTCTGTGTCTTAACACTCCTGTTTACCGTTTAGGTCCATGCCAGCCACAGGGAATCAAGGGCAACCTAGACTGTGTGACCAACTCTGTCTTCGTATTGTGGGATGCGACTCCAGGGGCGGACAGCTACACTGTGACGGCTGTAGATGGAGAGGACTATTTAACAAACTGCACCACGTCCACTAACACTACATGTGAAGTGAAAGGCCTGGCATGTGGTGCACTTTATAACTTTAGTGTTACTGCTAAAAACATGCAGTGTGAGAGTCAGCCAAGTGCCACCATCAACTTGCAAACAGGTAACGGAGTTCATTCATTTAATAGATTTGTCGCTGTTGCATTTATAATTCATGTTACAGAGCCAGTTAATGACATCTGTCTCTTCCCACAGTCTCCTGCCCCCTCTCCAGTCTCTCTGCCTTCCCTCAGTGCAACGATTCCTCCATCTTTGTCGAGTGGCAACTGATAAAGGGCAGAAACAAAAACACTGTATACACTGTCACAGCAGAAGCTAGCGATAACACCTACTTATCCTGCAACAGCACAGGCACCAGCTGTTCCCTGTATGGAGCCCGATGTGACTTCAATTACACCATCACTGTAAACGATTCATCACACCAGTGCAGCGGCATGAGAAGCTCGCCCTACAGCGTTAACATGGGTACAGCATGGGTTTGTTGGTTGTGCATGTTTACCTAAACACTCTAATATGTAGCTTCAACCCACCAGAAAACAATTTATACATACAATAGAGTGATAGTACTGATTCATTTCCACTTCACAGTGCCCTGTCCACCCAAGAACGTGACAGTCGCTGTTGGTGAGGACCATAGTGCACTTGTGTCCTGGGCTCCCTCTCCCATTGCTGAATCCTACAGTGTTGTCGCTATGAGTGTAGATGGACACGTGCTCACGTGCAACACCACCTCCAGTAACTGTAGTATTTCAAACCTTCGGTGCAGCCAGCAGTACACAGTATTTGTAACTGCTAGCAGTGGGAACTGCTCCAGCATGCCCAGTGAAAATACAACACTAGATACAGGTATTTATGTTTATGTATGTAAATATAAGACATAAGGAATATCAATGCATTAACACACAGCATTTAATTATGAAAAATAATATCAAAAAAATCTTTTAATATAAGATTTTTCCTTCCCTCCAGCACTTTGCCCCCCTGATGGACTCACAATTACAATGTATTGTAACAATCAGTCTGCGTTACTGTCTTGGACACCCAGAGTTAACGCTATCGACTACTACGGCATGGCCCAGACTGAAAATGGAGAGATGTTGTACTGTCACAGCACAAATACCAACTGTGTTATTGAGGGTCTTGTTTGTGGAACAATTTACAATTTTACTGTCTTGGCTTCAGATGGCACATGCAACAAGTCCTTCAGTGACCCAGTGCAGAGGGGAGCAGGTATAAGAGTTGCATGTTACTTCAAACATGCAGTTACTTTCTAATATTTGCATATAATAATATCATAATAATAAATGCTCTATTTCCCTTAGCACCCTGTCCTCCAGATGATGTTACGGTAAAACTACTGCCAATGCAGATGAAGACCCAGGTCACGCACTTCACCTGGACACAGAGCTCCTGCGTAGACACTGAGTACTTGCTGATGGTGAAAGGAAGCCTACTGGGAGACAGCCAGGCTATGGTTGACATCTCTTCCTACTGGACAAACATGACGTACTTTGAAATTCCTCTCCCCTGCGGCACATCATATGCTGCTACTGTGGAGAGCAGGAATGCTGCTACTACCAGTGCTCCATCAGTGTCTCTTAACAGAACAACGGGTAAAACTTGTGCTTTTACAATTAGATACAGTAAAACGTAATGATCTCTCATCACCAGTGTCCTCTGTGAAAACCCATTCGGTCTTAAATATTGAAGGTTATAGGTAAAAGCATGACTTCTGAAACTCCAATGTATCTTCTCCCAGCTCCTTGTCCACCAGCAGGAGTGGTGTACAGTCATAACACCTCCTTTGGGACAATTTCTTGGAACGCCTCAGTGTTTGCCACCTCATACACTGTGTACGACACCAGCGTTACGCCAAAGGCTCAGTTGTGCAACACTGCAGATCTATCCTGCTCTCTGTCCAACATCATCTCCACTAACCTTGTGATCACAGCCAGCAACTTGGCTGGAGAAAGCGAGGCTGAAAACGTCAACGGTAGGTACTGCTGTGTGTGTGTGTGTGTGTGTGTGTGTGTGTGTGTGTGTCCATGGGCAGAAATTCACATTATTTATTTATATACAATTAAATTGCACATTAAAAATGAAAAGATACATTACACTGTGTTATTAAAATACACTAATTGATCTGAGCTTTTTCTCTTTAGTGGTACCACTAGCAAGAAGGAGGAGATCTCTGGGTGAACAAAGGCCAGATAATGGTGAGTTTTGTTGTCTTATCATTGATAATTATTATTATTAGTTACTATTTTAAAACGTTGTAAAACTTTTGTTTCTCCCCAGCAGGTGACCTCTCAGCTCCAGTGCTATACGTCACACACAGCACATCAACAGTCCTTGTTGTTAGGTGGTCTCAAGTGGAAGCTGCTTCACATTACAACCTGGTGATCAGGAAGCAAGGCAGCGCCAGTCAACTTCGAAATCAAACCGTGCACAAGGAGAGTGTCATCCTCAACAATCTGAGTCCCAACTCCACTTACTGTTTCTCTGTGTCGGCTGTCGGGAAATCACACACTAGTGGACCAGAGTCTGAGACTGTGTGTGCACAAACTGGACAGGGGCTTCCTCTCTAAATACTTCTATAGTGAAAACTAGAGTCTGTGTGAAGGTCTTAGTTTCAAACTAGCAGAACTCTTGCTATTAAGAAATGACAAAAACACATAATGCTAGTTCTGGTAGATCATGGGAATTAGTGTGGGTTGCTCTGATGTGCTGTTTTACAATAGGCCTCACAGTTATTCTTAGTGCATGTTGATCATGTAATAAAAACCTAGAACTGGGATTGCTGCAGTCAAACCAGTGCTAACAATGTGGGAATTAACATATTTACAGACGAAGTTGCATAATAGGGAAATGTCTTTGGAATAAATCTCCAAGGGTCTTCTGCACTGTTATTCTGTGCTTGTGTAAAATCCCTTTGTAGATGTGTACATGTCTGCTCTTGGTTGAGGTTGTTGTTTATGTCAAAGGTTTCACTCCTACATTTTACTGATAGAAAAAGGATTCACAAAATTCTACAGACACAATGAGACACCTCTCAGCAGAATGCACCGGACTCCAGACTCAAAAAACATGTGATTGCATAGGTAAAACTTTTTAAAATCACTTCTACAAAAACTGACACCATCCAAGGGCTGTTACATTGTTTTGTTGTACCTTAACTGTTACCCGACTATATATCATTTGCTTTCAGTCTTGTACTTTTAATCTATTATATAGATTTTTTGGTTTCAACACTAATCTGTATTTGCATGACATACTAGATGTATTGTCCTTTAAAACAAGAAAATCACATGTTGTTTGGAAAATTGTTTTATTAGAAAACAAAATGCAACAGAGCAATACCCCAAACACAACACAAGCAGGGCTCAGGTGTGTGTGGTCAAAAAATTACCCTTTGCAGACTGCCCTTTAAGATTAAAACATTCTCAGGCTGTCTACACACGATCATGGACAAAATTACTTTGTGGTGGTTTGAGTCGCTGCCATGCTCAGAAATTCGAACTTCAGCTGTTCACTTTGAACAGTTCAGAGCATGTTACAGTGGACAAAGAAGCTTAAATATGAAGAATATGGACATATGCACTGTAATATTAGTCAAGTACTTCTTTTTTTTAGTGTTGACTTTTGTACAGTTACTCTACATGTTGAGCTGAGCTTTCGGCATGCACTGCGCCCAACCCAGTGGTGAAAGCAACTCTGGCCACTTATGTGTAGACAGCCTCCAAAACATTATATACAAACCCAAATCTTCTTGGGGCAAAACAGCAAACCGTAGAAAATTAAAATGCCATTTTTGCCACTTTTCAAATTTCACGTGAAGACTAACAATGGTCTAATAAGGAGTGAAAAAGCAGAGAAACAAATGTAAAGCAACATTACATTGGCCAAAGACGACTCCAGTACAGCACATACTGGGTACAAAAAAGGGAAAAAAACAAAAACAAAAACAAAAAACACAAGAGTAGTAGAAGTAATATTGCTGCGAGGTGACATTTACTCAGTGCTCTGACTCCTTCTGCGTTCATTATGTTTATTATGGTCATTACTAGACTCGCGCTGATGATGACTCCTCTCTTTGCTACGGCTACGTTTGTGAGAACGCTGTTCTCCGTCTCTCTCTCTGTCTCGCTCTCTGCTGTGGCTGCGCTCCCTTTTCCTGCTCTTCTCTTCTGCTCCACTTTTGTGCCTCCTCTCCCTGCTTCGACTTCGGCTCGACCTTTTGGCCTTCCTCTCTTCTCTGTGTCTCTCCCTGTCATCTTTGTGCCTTCTGTCATCATTCTCTCCCCTGCCCTTCTTATCCCTGGACCGCTCTCTCTCAACGCCTCTATCTTTGTGGTGATCCCTGTCCTTTCTTCTGCCCCTGTCATCTCCACCGTCTCTTTCTTTGTCTTTGCGTTCACTCCTTCGATCCCGGCTGCTGCTGCGACTTCTTCTACGTTCTCGTCTGTCTTGGTTCCTGTCTGTGCTGCGGGACCGGCGTCTTTCCCTGTCTCCTCTGTCCCTATCCCGGTCTCTGCCCTCCCTTTCCTTCCTCTGCCGGTCCCGCTCCCTTTCCAGCTCTCGATCAAAACTAGGACCGTGGCGGTCTCTCTCACGGTGGTGGCTCCTGCTCCTTGACCGTTTAGGTGACCTACGGGGGCTCGGCGTTCTTCTGGGTGTTCTGTAACAATATTGTCACCATGAGCTTCAAAGAATTAAACTTTTAAAAGTTTGATCAGACCAGAATTAAAATTATTGCCAAGTGATTAAGGAACTGGAACTGTTCAACATTTCTCCGGCTTAAATATGACAGTACTAAGTATTTAGCCGACCCTATCAAGTCAAATCAATTAACAGTAATTTATGCATACATGAAAAGTGCTTTGAGAAAAGCTGTCATAAGATATGATGGGTGAGTATGGGCTTTAAAGTCAATAGCTTTTGGAAAAGTGTCCACAGAGCCTTGACCAGATGTCACAACACATTTTACGGCAAAAGTTTTACAATATATAAAACACTAAACATTTCCATTCTAATTAGATACAGAAAGGAAATTGATTAAATAAATAAACTCTGAGCCGTGTAACCTTACAGGTAATTTTTTTCCTAAATTTCAACAACCTTCCCAAGAACCCAGAGTTTTGACCATAAAGCAGGAGTGAACAGTTAATTATACCCTTTAAGCTAACAGTAAGGTTTCCTTCTTGAATTATTCCTCTCATGTTTGTAATTTAACCAATTTTAGGCACAAAAACAACTTTTGTGTAGATCTTTTCAAAAGCTCTCACTTGTTTTAGGTTATTTTTAGCTCAAAAGTTTTGCTCGCATCTTGTTGATTCTCGAAAACCAGCAGATAAGTTAACACTGAACTTGTATTAATTTAGGGTGTTACCTGGAGCGCCGTCGTTCCCCTTGCTTTCCTGATTCTGCAAATGCGGCTTCGTCCTCTTGTGTTTCCTTCTGAGCAACCTTACGAGGCCTCGCCTTTATCTGCTGGTCAATAATCTTCTGGACAGGCACTGGGATACGGGGGAACAGAGTGGAAAACCACTCCAGTTTGGTCAGGAAGGAGCGCAGCATCTCTCCAATAGTCATCACGCAGCCACCTCCTGCCTTCACATCAAGCTCCTACAACCACACGGTGGAAAATGAGCCATAGAAAATTCAATTAGCACACACAGGCTGTTAGCAAGGTAAATCTGATTGTTTTTAAATCTTGCCTCAAATCAAAAAGCAATTTGTGATGACCAAGTACTGAACCTTCACCTCTGTTCATCTAGCTTAATCTTATGTATTAATCAAGTGAGCCTGGATTTACTTCTGCAAACAAAACTATAAATATAACAAAAGCTTGCTTCATCTAAATAGACTGTTCCCATAGTCTGTGTTTACAAGGTGAGCAATAATAATCAAGCAAAAGGTATTCCATTTGTAAGAGCTCCTCTTCTTTTCCACATTTAAAAACAGCATCTTACAAAGAGTTGTTACTTCTGCACTTTACAGACCATAAATAAGGAAGAAGAACAATCTGTGTTGTGACGAAGGAAGAGAAACCTTGGTTTCATTCCTCAATCTACCAACAACACAAACTCTTGACGACAAAAATGCCCACAGTGTAAGCACAGATTGGAGCAGGTAGGTAAGTGCACACCAGTAAAATAGCTATCAGCTTTATATGGTAGAGAACAGTTTGCATTGCACTCACACACACAAACCAACAGTGCTGAGATACAATATCCAATTCACCTGCTGCACAATGGGCATCTAAAGAAAAAAACAGGGGAATTAACCAGTTGGGTAGGATTTCAGGATGATCAGTTCAAATATAATGCAACAGAACATTAAAAGAGGCCTGGTTGCACAGCCAGGGATCAAATTACATATATGGAGAAAATACAATAGATGTATGTACAATCTATGCAATGTATTGCAATGAAACAATGCAATTGTTTTTCATGCACATTATCCAATGACCATTTTTCCCAGTGCTGTTTTGTGCAACAAGTCCTGATAAAATATTTTCAAAAACAGAGAGCATGCTGTGTTACCACATTGGACCAAACGATTTATTCAGCATCATATATAGTACTTACCATGGAAAAAAAACAGCAGCAGAGCAGTGAGCAAGTTACCTAGCTACTCAGATTTAGAGGACAAAAACTGGGAATAATTAAGCCAAATGAAGGCAAAGGTGAAAAATCAGCTATGAGCATCACAAGAGGGGGAACTGACAGCTTTTAAGGTGTGTTTTCAATATGAGAAAGAAACAGTAAATTATTACCCGGGGTGACATACCTCCTCATCATCCAGGAAGCCATCGTACCATTCTATCAAATCTGTAGGGGGCTGAGTATATCTGAGGCACACCAAAACAAGGAGAACATTATGAGCATTTGTGCCACAGATGCACGTTTTTACAGACACGTCATTCACTGATTTTCACATTTAAAACTTTAATATTTCATGATCTTAAAACAAAAGAAAGATCTAATTTAACTGGTAACCTTTATATTAAATTGAGATTTTGTGTTTACAACTTCTAAAACATGCAGAAAACTATGCAATAAAAATATGTTCTAATCTGGTAAAGAATAAAATCTTAACTATTCAATTCTTTACAAACTAAATATAAAAAAAAATATATACATATATACACACATAGAGAGAGAGCATACCTTATGTACATGAAGCCAAGTGCTCTGATGTATGGAGAGTCTGTGTGCGTTATCAGACCCATCAGTTGTTTGCGAGTCAGCTTGAGAGTAAACAGTTTGTACAGAAGACAGAAAGCTGTAGACACAATACCACCAGTCCCAACTCCACGTACCTGCCAAAGGAGAAGACAAGCCTGTTGCTCCACACTGCTCATAATTAACTAGTCCATGCTGACTATACTGATTTGACAACAATATTTAAATACTGAAGAACATAAATTGAAGTGCTAAATTATAAACTGTTCTCACTTGTGAGTCATATCAATCAAACAGCATTCTAAGCAAGACGGGGGAAAGAGATGGGGAATATAAAAAGCACGTACTTCTCACTTACCCCTCCGCACATTCCAGTCTGGCCTGCAGTCTTTCTGCTTCCCTTTTCCCAAGGCTCAACGTGGGTCACCTGCAGAAACAAAATTCAACACAATTCCCAATTTACCAAATCACAACAAAATCATCTCAAGGCACTTTGAATGGCAAGATTATGACAAAGTTACACTGAAATATCCCACAATAATTAGCTCATTTACACACAGAGACCTGTCGTGGCGACTGAAACAGCCTTTAAACACTACATAATGGATAACAAAAAACCCATCTCCCCCAAGGACTTCACGAGAAATGCCGAGACTTTCTTGAACGTTTGTTGTCCGATTTAAAAACACAGCTTAACTAGTATCCATAAGTATGATAGAATATCGTAATTCCATTATTGTGTCCAAATGTTAGATCTAAATACTACAGTTATCAAACTAACGTTGTATAACCTAACATTATATAATGGTGGATTTATAAGATCAAACAACTTACGCCATTTTTCCACTTCCAAGTGGCTAATGAGAGCGCTAACGTTTAGCTGAAAACATGGGTGCGCAGCTACATGGCATGATCGCACATATGTCGGAGCATTTAGGTTTAGGTAACGTTATTTTAAAACTAAAACACAAGCGAACTGTCTAACCCCAGTTCCCTTGTTAGTTGACGACTGCAGTTCACTGCCACCACAGCAACTAGCGTAATATTTGCTGGACAGGGTTACCTAACTAGCATGCGGATTAGCATGTGCTAACGTTAACGTTACCTTGAAATAGATTTCGTCCACAACTTCATGGTAGGTCTTTAGTTCATAAAGCTGAACTTTGAAATAGGGTGAAGACAGCACATTTGTAAGAATCATTGGGTTGAGGTTCATGGTCTTTTCGTTGCCCCACAGGGGCAGTACATTTCCATGTTTTCCTGGTGCAGGCTTGCTAACGGCCTGTGTTGGTAGCTGGTTTCCGACATTAGCCATGTTAGCCGAATCCCACGCCGCTAAACTTGGTTTGCAGTTAGAGTCTTTCCAATTAGAGATCCATCAATATTTAATTGTGAAATATCGATTTTCAACAAATTCGTCCGTTTCGTTGTTGCTGATTTGTGGTTAAACGGATGCTAATAACTTCCCGCCGTCGCTGTAGCTAACTCAAAATGCTGTTGCGAGGTGGAACCGGAAGTGTAACGTTGGTGATGCGGAGTGAACGGACTGCAACCGACGACACTGTGAATATGTCGTTTGAAAATTAAAAGCATGTACCCACTCACTGACCTGTTTAAATAGTACCTGGTGATATTAAATACATTTCTACATATAATGTGTAGCAACAGCTATTATACACAGACATGTTGGTGCATTTAAAAAAAAGTTTACTCTTTTCTCTTTATTATCACTGTAATCAATAGACGTTTACTTTGAAATGAAATGTTTTGTCTGAACCGGAAATAGTTTTGTAGAACTTTTTAACCTAATTGTTATTTTAGGGTAAACCACTGACTTTAAAACTAGAACATATGTATGTGTATATATTTCATTTTATTGTATTTATGGGTAAAATCCTTTAGACCTGTTCCACAAAAGTGAAGCACAAAATCTGAGTTATCCATAACTAGACTGCACTTTTTTATTTACAAATTAAGCAGCATTTAATATCTTAAAAATACAGCTTAAAAACCACATGGACTTTACACAACTAACTTTGAATGCATAGACCATTGCTTATATAGTTAACTGTATAGTTTAAACTTTACATGCTATTCATATTATTTATGTGGCATCTTTACAGTTATGTACAGTTTTCTAAGTTTGATGCATTTACAACATTTGTGAAAAAACATAGTTGTTACTTTTCACTTTACATACAAAACAAACACACACACACACACACACACACACACACACACAAAATATATATCATACAAAAGTAACAAAATATCTGATCATGGTATTTTAAATGCCATCATCCTCTTCACAACCAGGTGAACAGAGGTTATCTTTATCTGTATACTACTGTATGCATCTACTGATACACAATGGTGTTGTAACCATTTGTATTACCTCCACCATATCCTTTTTATATTACTTCAAATATATTATACTGCAAGGATAGACACAGTCCACCCTCCAGCCATTTATTCCATTATCAATTTTCATAAAGAGAGAAGGAGACTAGGGGCTGTCATTCTCCTCTTACATGGTGTCCTGCTCACAGAATCTAATTAGCAGTTTCTCTGTTTTTAAGAGGACAATACCTGTTAAAAATCTGTCATTATGTACTGCAACTGTAAAAATGCAGTGACAACCCACCTATTTTTTCCCTTTTGTAGCCATATACAAACATACATTTTAAAATAACAGGTAAACACCCTAACGGCTCCCTCAAAAAGAGGTGTGAACGGAGGAATAATTTTGTAGAGCACCAGAAGACCCACAAAAATCTCAGTACGCCAGAATGTCAGTACGCCCCATCTATCTCCAAGAATTTAGCAATAATGTGGCCTTTAAATCTACTTCTTAAACACAAGAGGGCTCTCCTTGTCAACAGAAGCTCTAGGTCATATGCAAAGGCATTGCATAACAGAAATGAAATCTCTTGGAGAGTGGCAGGAGCAAGTTCTGATGGCACCTTCACTGGTCAGTCCTGTGTCCGCTGCATCAGTGTAATATGGCACCTTTGTAACGGTCACATGCTTCACAAAGCTTAGCGCTTGATCACCACCTGTTCAAATGCTCCAGCTGCAACCCTGACAAAGAATGCCACAATGTGTTACATGACAGGAAATGAGAGGGGTTATCTGATCTGGCTGTGGTGAACTGTTTTATATGTAGCGCTAACACTATTGTAAAATTGGAAGTATATAAGTGAAATTTACACATTAGACATACAACTTAAACAGACCACTCATATGCATGGTTAATAAAATGAATAAGTTAATAGGATATCATAATTACCATTACCATACAATTTTTATTCCTCATGTTTGTAGTAAATGCCTGCTGCATGGCATCCACAATCCACAGTTACATAATCACACCCACCTCATGTGCTGGCTTCCCAAGGCTGTACTCCCACCAGGACCAACAAACAAGCTGAGCCCCTCCTCTGCAGCAGTACACATACACAAACACACATTATAAATAAGGAAACTGACAGTTTGCACAGATGGATTTAAAAATGCCTGGTTAACACTTACTTTCTAGGATTTCTAAAAATAAATGACAATTGTTAGGGGGGTAGGGATCATAGGGAAGCTGGTGTGACAGGTGACAACAAACCACACACCCATAAATATTGTCTTCCAAAGAAATTCCAGGTAGACAGTTGAGGAACACTATCTCTCTCAACGTAAAGGGTTATTTACATCCTTTAAAATAAGGTATAAAAGCTAAAAAAAAAAAATAGAAAGTGCCTATTTTTCTCTGTGCTTAACTTTAAACAAATTAAATATTTTTAGTTTCAGAAGTAAATTAGACACATCACATGGAAATTCAGTGTTTGGCACAAATGCATATACCTTTTAGTTTTTGATATTTAAAACAATTAAGGAGAAAAATGTGAAAGAAGGTAGAATTTAGCAAAAAGGTGTAACTGATAAACAAGGTTAAAGAATGGTCCACAAAGTTATCCATGTTTATGAATCATAAACGATGAGTCATAATTAATTAATGTTTTGCTTTGGGGATGTTGCAGACTTTGAATCTAACAGAGAAATTGCATTGTTGCATTGCAAAATCTAAGAGTAATTGGCCTCATCCCAACTTTCCAGACCAGTTACACAATAAGTATACGCACCCTCTGCACTGGAGTCTAAGAAGCCATGGCTGAAATCTTGGCTCTGCAGGATTTTCTCTATTATGTCATCAGCATCCACCCTTGTTGCATTAACTCGCTTCAGCTGATTCTCCATTGAGTCCTGCTTCACTAGATGTCTAACAGAGAAATGTAAGCAGGGTAAAAATTACAAAGAAAGGTTATTGTATATATGTATTGTAAAGGGAAAAAGTATGTTATGTTTTATCTCATGGTCTATGACAGCTAGCTGATTATAGCCATCAAACAATAGTTAGTATAGATAATTATTTTTGGACACGAAAGCAATTGATATGTTACACTTTACTGTAGTGTGTCTTATAGAGTTACAGTATGCTCAAAGCTTGTGTATTACCGTGGAACTTTGAAAGGGGTCGAGGGGTGTTCAGTTGCATGGTGACAGGTTGCAGAGACTGGGGGAGTGGTCCTGCTCTCCCTTTCTCCTTTCTCTGTCTGCTGATCACCAGGCTCTAAGATGCTGCCAATGCCTGTGGAGGCAGAACCTCCTGAAGCACTCCTGCGGTGGCTCAGATCTGTTAAACTTGAATGATCCGAGCTGTAACCTAAAAAATATGTGAAAGGATATGTTGATTTGTGCAATTTGTATGTGAATATTTTTGAATTTCCTTGAAGAGAATGAATCTGTGTCTGGCACCTGAGATTTTTGATTGCTGACTTGCATAGCTGGATGTTCTGGAGTGACCATGCACTACCAGCTCCTCTGGCACTGATACTGACTTTGTTGAAGTCTCTAAAAAAAGGAAGTCACAACACAATGACAGAATGCACACACAGCTACAGTGAAACACAGAGTTGATTCTCTAGAACCCTAGAGCAATTACCTTTAAAATAGGTGATTTTGATATGTTTTTTTCTTTTCAAAATTTTTGAAAAGACAAAATTATTTTAAGCCTTAGACTCTCCATCCACGTACCAAGTAATGAATGGGATGTGTCTCCTGCTTTTCTATCTTCAAGAAGACACTCTGCTCCAGCCTGTGGGATTCCAAGAGTTGTAGCTGTAGATGGAGGACTAAAGGGAACACATGAAGAGTGGTATGTTTTGTAAAGTGTTGCTGAAAGAGCTCCTTCAGCTGCCTTAACAATAGGACTGACAAGTTCTGATTTAGCAGGATTATTTTGGCTCTTAAAAATGTAATCTCATGACCTTATTAGGGTATTTTTACTCTTGATATTAGTAGAAACATATTTTCCCCACATTGTGTAGTTTGTTCATCATCATCATTTTAGATGTCCTTTCAGTGTCATTCATACTCACATATAACAGTGCTGTACCTCTACTGGTAAACAGACCATTAGCAATATTGTTGTCCTAAATGTTGCAAATCCTGCAACTAAACATACATACATATAAAACTACTGTCTGATATGCTAAACTGCTGATACTCAAAGACATCAGCAAGCAAACAACAAGCAGTGTGTCTGGTCAAATTTCACATTTCACGTTTCAAGTGCATCAGTAATAATATATTATTTACATTTTAAATGTAGTTATTTAATAATTTGTCAAACTTATATATGATATGATTAACTAATATGACTAATACAATGAACCTATATGACAAAATTACCGCAGACATAAGCACAAAAAATTGCACTTCTCTGTTCCTATGTAAAATGTAAGGATGTGGGGGGAGGTGTAGACAAAGAGTGACACGCAGACAGTGCAAAGAAAAATTAAGCGTCATCTTTCCATTCTGCACTGTCCACTAAATCCTTCAAACAATATGAGTAACACTGCGTGGGATGAGTGACTAAGCTATCCTTGAGTTTACACATCTCCTAGGCAGTGGCATGTGTATTATTACAGAAAGAAGGTGTCATAGCACAAGCTTTGCCAGAACTATGATCTTATATCATTCCTGCCTAGCCACCTTCATACAGCTCTTTACTTTGATGAAAATACAATGTTGCAAGCTAATAACATATTAGCTCACTTCTGAGGTAAGGCAGATTCATGTCTGGGCAAGGTGTTATTACCTCCCAGATAAGATATAAGCGTGATAAGACCTCAGCTTTGAAATTTTACCACTGTTACTCTGTCAGTGTCAGTCGTATAGTCAGACAAGAGAATGTGCTTTCAGTCTGGTGCCAGACAGGATGTGACAAGACTTTCCTCTGTGGTTAGAAACAGGCATTTGTATGTGGGGAGCAAATGTTCTTTTCAGCCACAACTACAGCATTTTGCATTTGTGAAAGATTTAATTTAACTTAACTAATACTCAGACAACTCTAACCCTAACCAACAAAAATAACCAGATGAATATGAATATGATCAATATGAATAATATATGTCAACAAGAGTTCGTTCTTACGTTTTGAAACAGGGGTCTCCAGACACGAGTTGTGTGGTGATGACAACCTGTAACGGAAAAGGTAAGTGGTAATGTCAGTTTTAGACTGTGTAGTAACAGTATTAATAAGACAGAAAACAACCCTTGTGAAGTGTGGTTTTGAAGTGTTGTTTTCTGCTAACAAAGACTTGTGAGCTGACTGTAAGGAAAAGTACCCTAGGAAAAGTATGGATATTTTCAATTTGTTCCCATGGCTCAGGCAGTTTATAGCCCACATGTTCATGTCTTGCATCAGCTGTCAACCTTTCCTATCTTAGCCATACATACAACTTTCCCAAACAGCGTCCACTACTGCAAGAACTGGGGACTTTGTTGAGAGCTACAGTATATAGATTTCCACAAAAAACAAGTGCTTACAAAGTAAGAATATAGTAGATTACATGGCCTTGACTGTCAATGGGTTAAAGAATCCCACAAAATTTAAAGATTATTGTGAAACTGTGTGTTTTTTTCACCAACATACCCTGAGAATTGAGTTGTCCTGTCTGGTGTTCTTTGTGTCATATCCCTCTAGTAGACAACGTCGTGTGGTGCTGCCAGACCCAGCAAACTCAGACAGGTTCAAATCAGCAAAGCCTAGCTGCACAATAGATTTAGCAGTTTAAACTGTTGAGCAGTAAAATTAAACTGTTGAATATTGATTTTACAGGCATAAGTTGTTTGAGTTTGTTTTCTTAAGTGCTAAAGTATGTCAATCCAAAACAATCAACACTCTAGTTGTACATATTGTATCATTCTTTGATAATTTAAAACTATAAAACATACTAAACATCAGGAAAACAAGTCCAGCTTTGGTTATAGAAAAAAAAACTGTGGCTATCTTTAGTTGGTACATTTAATACTTGAAAAATCTGATTGCCCAATTATTTAAAACAACAAACCATGAAATTCCAAAAAGTTCACATAGCTTTTCTTGCCACTGTATTGGTTAACTTGCCATAGGTTTTGTTTTACAGATCTTTTAATAAGTAACCAAAGACGGAAACTAGTAATAAAAACATTCTTAGTGTGCAGAGCTTCCTACCAAAATGACCTCTATGGGTCCCTGAAGACTGTTATCAGATGAATATTATGATAAGATTGTTCTACTATATCTTGTGTACATATGCTTTGTTTTCAACTCATACAAGTGTACATACTTAAGTAGAGAAGTATTACCTTTGCAAAGGTTTTTCCACCTTTCACTTCCTAAAAAAACAAAAGAAAAAGTTAGATGACATACTTACACTAACTCACAAATTATTTTTATTCAATATTTGTTTCTTTTTTGCACCATTTTCTGCACAAAGCACGTAGGTGCTAGTTACAAATTAACCTGCCTCGAAGTGCCTCTAATCTTATTTACATAAAAAAACAACTTCTTCTCAAGTCTCAGTTCACTTCCTGGACTCTGCTATGCAAAAGTGCATACAATAATATGCATTTCTGTAATGTCAACAAAATAAAGCTTAGTGGCTTGATGGTACCTTGCGTACAGACACCCGACACACACAGGGGTCTAGTACACCTGTCCCAGCATTCGCACTCATCTTACAAATGAAAGAGAATCTCTTCTTCCAGTGTACACAGTTGGCTTGGACTGGCTCCCTGTGAGAGAAGCACATTTACAAACACTACTATAAAATCTGCAGGTATACTGAATCCTGAAAACATTCACAAATATGTCACATTTTAACACAGATTACGATAAAGATCTACATCAGAAAATCAAGAATAGTCAAAGCTGTGTTTCTCATTTTATTCAGACATTGTGGAGGAATACTGCAAATTCACTTTTTCAAAATTATTTATTTGGTCTGTCAAATCAGCTTTTTCTAATTCCAACTAGTTTTATTAAATAATTGCATTTCACATACACAAAACACAGCCCTTTGTGGAGAATGTATGATTTTGCCATAGATAAATATAAATGTATGTAATAACAGTGCAATCTGTATTTTAGTAAATACCCTACACCTATTTCCATACACTCCACAGTGTCTACGTGTCGAGGTTAAGAAGAGGTCCCAGCATTTAGACTGTTTTTAGGACTACACAGTTTCCACAGCAAACTCCTGAGGGCTAATGTTAGCGGTTGACATGTGCTACGCCTGTGTCAGTTCTTTCCAGAGTGACTCATTGAAATGTTCATAACACAGCTCCGGGACATTAACCTTTTATTCCCCTTTATAATAAAAGAAAAGTCTGCTTGGTCTTTACTTTTTTAAGAAAATCCATTGATAGCATTAATACACAAATGAATGAAAGTGAACCTTTCGGCACTACAACCAATTGTGAATTAACTAGTAGGAGTGCTTTTACTATTATTATTGTTATCTAATTATTATAATAGTTTTAATCCACTGTTGACTGAACTGTTATTTCAGCGGATGTCGGGCTAATCTCCAGCAACGTTACTTGTTGCTTAGCAACCTCTTTGACCAACTGTGTACACAATAGGTAAACATAAATGTTATTTCTACAATAAATGTAGATCTTATAGAAATGATTTGTGTTACAGGCTGTTTAAAATCACGTTTAGCCACCTGTTAAATAACGTAGGTAACTAGTCGGAACGTTAACTTTAACGCTAGTTTAGTTAGTTGGGTTAACGCTGCAGCTAGCTAATGCTGTGTAACTACACTAATTATTAGCTAGTCTAGCTAAATTATACAGAATGCGTCGTCTAAAAATTAAGCAAACCCGAGACAACGGAAACTACATGAAAGTCCAGAGCAAACTGAAGTGAGTAAAAGAAAGCTGGTCAAACGAACAAAGTTTTAATTTAACTTTAGCTTGTTCGTACACAGAGCCGCTGCTATAAATAGCTAGTAACAAATCTTACCGCGACGAAGCTTCAGCAAAGCCTCCATCTAAGAGTCGGACTTTACAGAATAAAACTCCGTTTACGAAAGGAATCGATGACAGTTCTTCCAAGTCGAAGTCTACTTTGAACTTAAATCTCTTTTTCTTCATTAGGATGAATGACATCGTGCAGACTAAACCCTGGTGACTGTCGGAGTCCCAGCAGAGTGCAGACTGACTGACTGACAGCTGTCTCTGCTCTGTGCTGTCACTGCTGCTCAGTCAGCTGTGCTGCCATGGCTGATGTGCAGTATTAAAGACAAGAAGGAAACAGAAACGATTCAAAGTTCAAATCTCCTCCTCTCCACCCACTGAAAAACACGACTCATGACGTGGGTACAGTCCGTGGTTGGATTGGACGGTGCAGCGGTAAAACAGAAACTGTGGCAGTGAGCTCTCACACACTTTATAGTTTATAGTTTATAGTCCATATGCCAGCTTACAGGAAACATGCGATTTGATCTATCACAAGCTGCAGAGGGGAAAAGTAATAATGCATATTATTTTTACTTTATAATTCAACTTGTCTGTTAAATGTAAAACGTACAATACTGTAAAACGCAGTGCAGTGAGGGATATAAGGTGCAATAAAATGAAAACACTAAGTGCTCTTCACTTCTAGGTTATGGCATCAAAAACAATTTCAGGCACCAGTGAGTGGTTATAAAAAGACTAACTAATACTATGTTAATATACATAAACTGAGCACATAATTTAAAGAGAGGCCACAAATGCTTCAAGTCTTAAATGCATTTTGCTCAGCAAAGATGTCTTAAAGGAATCAATGAGTTGAATCATTTTTAATTAACTGTAAAATGTGCCCGTGTCATTTTGTTGCGGGGCCCCGACGTCCCGCATGCTGAGGCCCCTGTTTGTCTTGTTTCTTGCGTGCACCGTCTTTTTTCTGCGACGAAACAGCGCCCTCTCGCGAGGACGGGCGTCATTGCGTCGTAGGAAATGCGACGCTATGCGTTTCAAATGACACGTCCATCGAGATAAACGGATTAACGTTCCTCTGTAACGCACCGTGACATGCATAATACCACAGTGAACAAGGGTAAAAAAGCAGATGATAAAGTTCAATATGGGCTGCATAAAACCAATGATAAGCTAGGTTAATGCAGGGGTTGTTTATTTCACCGATTGTCTATTTGTCCATCTACCCTGCCTCTCTGTAGAGAACACCGAGCAGCCTTCGTTGCTCCGCCCTCGATGACTGCGGCTCCACTACAACACAACACTACAGAGTACACCTTTGCAAGGGACGGTCTGCAGAAAAAGTAACTGGAAATACGTTTTTCTTCACGAGCAATGAGGTTGGCAACGATTTCAGCAGCGTTTGTGGATGATCTTGCGTATGGATTAATAACCAGATTGTGACTGCAGGACGGCTGTTCTGGACGCTTCCTCCACGTTACCCGCACGATGTATCAGACGTTACGGACGTTTTTACTATCAAATGCCCGGTGCTGGGATGCCGGCAGCGGGAGGTCATATCAGGATCTGTTTGAGAGGCTCGATACCAATAAAGATGGAAAGGTGGATGTCGCTGAATTGCGAGAGGGCCTCAAGGCAATGGGCATATTCCGCCAGGGTGCTGCACAGGTAAAAGCTGAGGGGCCGAGCGATCCTATGTACAAGAATGTATGGTCCTGGTCCTGTACTGCACGTTATGCATGAAATTCCTGTCTGTTTACCTGGCTGTGTGTGTGAGACTCTCCAAGATATTGCTGAAGGAGGCAAATGATCCATTAGATGTGATCTCATCTCTGCAGAAAATCTTGTTGACTGGTGACCAGAACAAAGATGGGAGTCTGGACTTCAACGAGTTCACCAGATATCTGAAAGAGCACGAGAAGAAGTTGTTGCTGACATTCAAGAGTCTGGACAAAAACGATGATGGTAGGAGATGAGTGAAGCATTTTGCAGGAGCTGCATCACTGTGCAAATATTTGGCAGCAGTGTCCACACATAGTGACATGTGCCAGGAGAATGTTTACAGTGTCATACAATCCAGTGTTTATTCTGCAGCATATTTTATTAGACTTTTTTTATGTTGTGTCAGGGCGCATCGATGCCTCAGAGATCCAGCAGTCCCTGACCGAGCTGGGCATCGCTGTCAGCAGAGAGGATGCACTGAAAATCTTACAGAGGTTTGACCTAGAGCTTTTTCCACTGTAACACTGTGATCAAAAATATTGCTTGTGTGTATTTTGAGGGTTTTACACAATGTGGGTCACATACTGTATTACAGTGTAATGAAACATAATAAGCCATTCATTTATAGTCCTGTGTGTTTCTTTAGCATGGACATTGATGGCACCATGATGGTGGACTGGAATGAGTGGAGAGAACACTTTCTGTTCTACCCTGGCCACAACCTAGAAGAGATAATACGCTACTGGAGACATACGTCGGTATGGGACATGTAGGGACACACTCTCTCACATACCGATGTGACTGCAGTGGAAGAAGTCACGTGTCGTCCAATCTATCTGTGTTACATATTATGGATTTTCTCTGCAGTCCTACATTGTTGAAAAACTAGACTGTCTGAGATAATTAGGTCACAGTGCTACACTTTGTTTCCCTCAACTTGCCCCTCCGCCTCTTAGTGTAAATATAGATGTCACTGAGTAGTTAGTTGTGCTGTGCAAGATATTTGAGCAGCCATAAGCAAAACAGTGCCTCTCTTCATAGACCATGTATATGAATACACAGATGTTTTTCTACACTCGATATTTGCGTTGTGATATGTCACAAGAACAGATAGAGCTGCATTCTCACTCCACAAACATGTCATTGTTGTACGTCCAGTGCACATAACTAACTCCACAAACCCTTGTGTTTTCCTGCAGTCCCACTAAATTGTCACAGCGCCACCACCTTGTCACATGTTTTTCAGTTCATGATTATGATTTCACAAGCACGTCTAACTAACGGATAAGGAGCTCAATTCAGCACCAGTTAAATAGTTTGACAGCTACAGCAGTTTTAGCCTTATATGTGTTTATGGAAAGTGCAGTTATGTTCATATATAAAACTAATAAGAGTAAAGGTGATTATGTAATTCCTAGGTGCTGGATATAGGTGACAGTCTTGCCATCCCAGATGAATTCACTGAAGAAGAGAAGCACTCTGATGGCTGGTGGAAGCAGCTTGTTGCAGGTGCAGTGGCGGGGGCTGTCTCTCGCACTGGCACTGCCCCTTTGGACAGGATGAAAGTCTTAATGCAGGTGAAATACCTAAAAGACAACAACCAAATGTTTTTGTTTTTTTAAACAGATGCATCATGTGCAAATGTCCTTTAAATCTGATACATTTTTTTGCTGCAGGTTCACTCCTCTAAGAACAACAAGATAAGCCTGGTGAGGGGCTTCAGGCAGATGATCACAGAAGGAGGTGTCACTTCACTGTGGAGAGGAAATGGAATCAATGTTTTAAAGATCGCACCTGAGACAGCGATCAAATTTATGGCATACGAACAAGTGAGGGACTGCCTCTGTAAAGCAAAACATTTATACACATGTTTATTACATGTTCATAGTAAATATTGATGATACAGATGATGTATTTATTAGCATTTGTGTTTTTTGTTTCAGTACAAGAAGTTGTTATCATCAGATGGCAGCAAGACTAAAACACACAAGAGGTTTATGGCTGGGTCTCTGGCTGGGGCCACAGCACAGACAGCTATCTACCCAATGGAGGTAAGATGACATAATACATCACTGTTTCGTTATGGAATTAAATAACAACACGTCAGCCCTTTAAAATGTTTCACCAAAACATCAGAATACACACAAGTCAAAGGAATCTGCTCTTTGGTACTGCTTCTCTTAAAGGTACTGAAAACTCGACTGACTCTGAGGAAAACTGGCCAGTACTCAGGAATGTTTGATTGTGCAAAGATGATCCTGAAGAAGGAAGGCGTCAAAGCTTTCTACAAGGGCTATATTCCAAATTTACTGGGCATAATTCCCTACGCCGGCATCGACCTTGCTGTTTATGAGGTATAAACTCTTTGTGATGTTTTTCCGTCTCTTTAGTGATAGCTCACACTAGACTAAACACATTCCTCTTTGGACCACATTACATTTAATAAGAGAAATACATTTTATACTGACATACAGTCCCATCTCCTGTCTGTGCTTTAGAGTCTTAAGAACACCTGGCTGTCATATCACACAAAGGACTCAGCTAACCCAGGAGTTCTAGTGTTGCTGGGCTGTGGGACTATTTCTAGCACCTGTGGCCAGCTGGCCAGTTATCCACTTGCACTTGTACGGACACGGATGCAAGCACAAGGTAAACTCACTGTGATATTTGACAACAGCCATGATAAAACTTAAATTGCACATAACTGCATAATGTTGGTTCAAGTGGTGGGGCAGTTCTGTAATAGTACCCAATATTTTAGGTAAACATATATGTTTTCAGAGAAAATTGAGACTACTACATGTTCAGGGACGGGTTAGGGACAAGTTAAAATGACAAAGTGAGAGGATTCAAATCCTCTTAGCACCTATAAAGTTGTGGCGTTGTGAATGGTCTGTATGATTCATATTTTAAAAAATTACAATTAGCAACTGTTGCTGATTACAGAGCAATAGCTTAACATACATAGTACTGCTTAGTACTAAACAGACTGTGCTTTCTCAAATAATACCGTGAGTACTGTTTAATCTATTAATGTGAATATAAATGTATTAAATGAAGAGTGGGATCCTTGAAAATGGGATAAATACTAAATTATCACTTCAACAAGTACACACACTAAGATTACACCTGTCAGTGTGCAGAATGCTCAATATAGCTGTCTCTTACATTTAGATACACCTCTGCCTCTCCCTAACTTGATATTTCTTTGCAGCGTCTTTGAATGCATCAGACCAGCCCTCCATGACTTCTCTGATGAAGACGATTGTAGCCAAAGATGGTTTTTTTGGACTCTACCGGGGCATCCTGCCAAACTTCATGAAAGTCATTCCTGCTGTCAGCCTTAGCTATGTGGTTTATGAGTACATGAAAACTGGTCTAGGAATCTCCAAATGACACTGAGAGCAAATAAAAGAGAACTTTTACATTTGTCAGACTTGAAACCGCGTGAAATAACTACTAGAGGACAGACGGGCATCACATTTACAGAGCATGACTTGCTGGCTCTGGAGTTCAGTGGCTGGACAACTGTATGTATCCCAATAAGGATGGTCTGTCAGTAGCAAAAACATCAATGATTTGTAGTGAGCATGCTTTAATTTTTATCGTACTATTAAACCGAACACACTCCCTAAATTTCCACACTCTCCAAAACAATACTTGATACTAAGATAGTACTGTATTTAAAAATACATATATAAAACATTGAAAATATGAAACAACTTTCTACTGTTATTATTTTAAAACTGTGATCAAATCAAATGGTAGCTCAGTGGGTCATACTACCTTGCTTTTTGTTAACAAAAAATGTTTTAGAAAAATATATGAAGAGAAGGAAATATACCTGCTTAAAGGTTTATGTCTACAACTTTATAGCTAGTTTTTCTGCCCTTGAGTGACATCAGCTCCAGATAAACTGTGCTGCAATGAGCAGTTGGCCTTGAAAAATCAGTAATTAACACTGGAATACTGTGTGTATGGAGACACACGTGAAACGCACTAATTCCACACTCTGTATTTGATAAGGATTTGAATGTGCCTTACAGCCTCTTGGTATAAACATCAGCAGATATGTTTTTACTATACATATGCTGTATTTCTGTATTGCATATCAGTTATAGTTATGGTTATTTATGGATTTTAGTGATGCATGCTACTATGTAACATGTTAACTTTGTTAAATGGTCATTGGACTGAAAAACTTGCAAGGAGCATGCTTTTCTCTTGTGTCACTTCTCATTTCACCATGTCAAGACCTCAACCTTTAAATACACACCCACAGTGAGATCGTGTTACTCTTAACATTTTGTGTGTTTGTTCTTATTCTTTCACCCAGTTCAAGTGGGGAAACTTAATCTAGCATGTACCTAAGTCATGGTAGACAGTCAAGCTTTTTTTTATTAATGTTATATGACATTAATAGGAATCTTAACTAAATAAACTGGTCTTGAATTGATAGTTGTCAGCATTGTGTAACTTTAACACAGGAGTTTACAATGGCGTTGGTTTTAGGACTTACTTGATAACAGTGGTTCACTTGTGTCGACTTCAGCCCCTTTGAGATCACCAGTTAGTAGTAGGTGGTTATTATTGAGATGTGTTGACAGCTCCACCTACTGGAAAAAGAAATAATATTAAATGATACTGTTGTGTGTACGTCCAAATCAATATTCATATTTTTTGTTCTTACTAGTGTATGCGTTTTAGACACATTATGGGCAGCAGTAGATGATGATGAATAGACAATAACACAGACAGACTACAGCAGATTATAATGCACTATATTATGAGGAAGAGTAATTAAATAACTAATGAATTCAATACATATGATCTCATAAGTGTCTGAAGTCTGATGTCAACATGAATAGGTAACAGGTTTTAGTGTGAAAGGGGCAACAGTCACTAACTAGACTTTTAAAGAGAGAAATCTATGCCTTGACAAAATCCTCCAACTGGAGGATTATAAATCTGAAGATGTCTAGAGGAGCCCTCAAAACAGTTCCTGCAAAAATCACATTTTAGCCACAATAAACAAATACCCTTTAAATGAAATGAAATGATCTGATTTCATTTCATTTTCAATATGGTCACCAGTGGCAGTAATATATCAATAATAGCAACAATAGAAAGAACTTTAGCTACAAAAGAGACTTTCAAAATACCACTGCACCGAGGGCAATCTCAATAAAAAGAACACTTTAACAACCTGCTTTAAAGCAATTGTTATAATAGGCCCACCTGTTTAAGCAAATACCTCATAATATCCTGCAGTGCATGTTTCTGAAAAACGGTTAAATGACCACCAGTTTTTCTGACCTACATGTTTACACAGCAGGTGTGTCCTCACATATGACCCAGGAGTCCTTCGCGCTGCTGAGCGGTACGGAGTGTTCGGATTAACTTTGTCCTAAGCGTCCACCGTAGTTTGGCATCGCCGCGCTGCAGTAGTTGTAAAGAGGTGGGCCCTGCGATCAATAAACTACTAAATAACATCAACCGGTATCGGTGAGTTGTACTATAAGGTTCCCTCACCATGCATAAAGATAGCTTTCGTTGCGTTGTCTTAGTCGACGCTGACGTCGTAAAGAACAGCGAGCTAGCTAGCTAACTGTAAGCAGCTATAAATACTCTCGTCATATCTGAGGTGGACGCAGCTGAACTAAGGTTAGGAAACAGCTCGGTGACTTAGGAGACTAACTGTACGCTTTAAATCACTGTGTATTTTCTCTCTAATGTGAACTTAACTATGCTGTGAACAAGTTAAAACTTGTTGCTCGTTAAGTAGCTTGTGGGCGTTAACGGACGGTGCAGTGGTGTCTGACAGGATGAAGGTATTAACGTAAAGCGGTAGCTGCGATGTTAACTAGTCTGATCTCTTTGGCACATCCAGGTTTACGAGAAAATTAATTCACTGCCACAATCTCTTGCCTGTCTGCGAGACTGTCTAGCCAACCGATTAGCCTTTTATCCCTTTGTGGAAAGCCGTTTAGTTTTGGGTGAACCAGACTGCTGCTTTTTTGGACATTGCATGTGCGCTTACTATTTTACATTGATCACAGATGATAAACATCGCCTGTATTTTCTGCTGACACACTCGCATATATATATTTTTTGAGTTTGGACATTACACATTACTTATTGTGTTTACTGAGGCTGTGATCACTCATCACCACCTTAAAGCTAAATGAAATTAATATCAGCTATTATGTTACTAATTCTGGTTCAAAGTCTATGTTGCATTTTTAATCTCTATTCCTAGTTTCTGCCTGGTATGACTACAATACAATTAGAGTCCTTATAGCTCATGTTTTGTTTCCAAACACATGAAGATTGGTCTTTTCCTTCCTGTAGCACTGTAAATAGAAAGACATTATGGGAAACACAAGTGACAGGGTGTCTGGTGATCGCCATGGAGCCAAGGCCCATCGGTCAGACAGCAGTGGAAGCCACAAAGACCAAGAGCCCAGCAGCAAGATGGTGGACAGCACAGATGACCCCAACATTTTCAACACCCATGGGCCCGAGTCTAAGGTACTGCTGGAATAATAAAACTGAAATACTGAAAGAACACTTTTTGGATTTCAGCACCCATAAATTTCAAAGTTGAGATTTAATTAGTTGTTTTTTAGACATCAGGAGAAAAAGAATTCACCCCAGATCTGGATGACCTAGTGAAGACCGGTCCTCAGGCTCGACCCACTGTGATTCGCTGGGCTGGAGGAGGGAAGGAGGTCTACATAGCTGGTTCCTTTAATAACTGGAGCACAAAGATACCACTTAATAAGAGGTGAACAGTTTTTTTGTGGCAATTTTCGTAACTCTGTTTAGTTACAGCCACACATGCAAGTTGTTGAGATTTAACTAAGAAAAAAAACTGTGGTATTGTATTAAAAATCTCTCTTTTTCCTTTTTGCAAAGCCATAATGACTTTGTTGCGATCCTGGACCTGCCAGAAGGAGAGCATCAGTACAAGTTTTTTGTAGATGGACAGTGGGTTCACGATCCCTCAGAGGTACATTAGCATCATTGTTATTTTTCTTTTACCAGTGTAGAGGACATGTTCATTGTGTATTTTATTGGTTAAATATAAATAAAGTCTAATATCCAGGGAATTGTGTAAATAATTATGAACTGCTCAATCGTGACTTTTTGGAACGGCTCTCTTTTGCAGCCTTTGGTAACCAGCCAGCTTGGCACCATCAACAACTTGATCCATGTGAAGAAGTCTGACTTTGAGGTGTTTGATGCCCTGCAGGTGGACTCTCTGGAGTGCTCAGATACATCAGGTGAGTCTATGTTCAAACATATGGATGGCTTGAGTACTCTGCTTTCTACAATCACAAGTGACTATGACAGCACAAATATAGCAGCTGACTTTAACAAACATGCTGACAGTATCAACTATGTTACAAAACGATTTTTAGTGTTGATTGCTATTTTTGATTTCCTCCTGCTCTACCCACTCCTGATGTAGCTGTCCCTGTTCATTTGTCATTTGTCAACCTACACTGTATTGAAAAACCGTTGATGACGATGATGATTGTGTCTGTTCTGTGTTCATAGATCTGTCCAGTTCCCCTCCAGGTCCATATGGGCAGGAGCAGTACGTCTTCAGACCAGAGGAGCATTTCAAGGCCCCACCGATACTCCCTCCTCACCTCCTTCAAGTTATTCTCAACAAGGACACCAATATATCTGTCAGTGTCTATACCTCTCCCATTATTTACTTTACACTGACATTTCTGTGTTTTGATACTTATATTTGGTAGATTTGTAGTAATTTTCTGTGATTCACCTTGTATTTGTCTTTGTTGTTCACTGTTTTCTCTGGTTTGTAACTTTCCCTGTTAATCTGTTTTTTTCAGTGTGACCCTGCCCTATTACCTGAACCCAACCACGTCATGTTAAACCACCTTTACGCTCTTTCAATAAAGGTAGGTTCCCCGGAAACTGCTGAAACCATTAGACCCAGGTGCCTGGATTGTTTATTATCTAATGTACAAAACCCAAAAGAAACCTTTTTTTTTTCTAAATAAAAGCTTAAATCTGTGATTTGTCAGTTCAAGTTGGGACAGAGGCGAAATTAGACTGAAAGGTTGCATAATAATGAACGCATTCTGGATGATTCAACAAAAATCGGTTACTTTGTCCTTGAAAATATATACACAACATGTTTATATGTATGGTGTATTTTGATGTGTACTACTATGATGAAGGTGGCTAAACAAACATTTAAATGACTTTAATGACTTGATTTCTGTTCATTTGCTCTGTGGGTTCCCACTCATGCAGTTCGTTTCTATGTTGTTTATCTCTCTGTGTAGGACGGAGTAATGGTGCTAAGTGCCACTCACAGATACAAGAAGAAATATGTCACTTCTTTGCTCTACAAGCCTATCTAAACCTCACAGCGGGTGCTTCACAGGTCTTGTAAAGAGCAGCATGTTTGTACTCTGCTGGTTATTTTTTTGTTTTTGTTTTTAGTATCATCACATTTAGCCTGAATCTTGCACTGAAACAAGTTTACAGGTGAGCTGAAAGCCACTGGCCGTGACTGGCTTGTTGTGTTTTTTAAAGGGTTGCACTTCTGTCTACATAGGGCTCTGAAAACGGTAGCAAAGTGTGAGAGAGAGATGAAACCATACTGTGGCTTTTACCTGTGACATGTACAGACAAATTGACTTAAATCACTGTGTGTATTGCGCGTTTGCAGCACTTTGTGATTATATGCATGTTAGTGTGTAAAAAGGGATTTTTTGGGGGGATGCATGTCCAGGTCATGCGCCACCTTGGCAGCCAGCTGACCTATGATTAGTTTTTTCATCGCTGAAGGTTTCTGAGTGTAATCAGTGTTGATCAACAGTTTGGATATTGAAAGTGTTGTCCTATCCTTCAGCAGCCGGATTAATTTAGTCAGGTTTAAGGTGCTGAAGAGAGCAGCAGACTTGACTTTGCTTGAACATGAAGTGCAATAACCTGCTGTAAAAAGGAAAAAAGTAGTGAATTTCAAGTTTGATAACCTGTTCTAGTTTGTGAGGCAATATCTTATTTCAATACATATTCAAATTTCAAGTTCAAGTTTTAGTAATGTGTTTGTTTCAACAGGAAACCCTTTTCCCCAGGTGGGAAATGGTCATAAAAGGTCAATGTTAGTTTTGCCGTATTATCTCAACCATAAGTTTGCTAGCACCTTACCATCCTGTGAGCAGGAGTGTCACTATAAGCTTTTAACTATGCAGTGGGCAACTCTTGTACTGTAGCTTCTCTTCAATATAGACCTTTACAGAACAACAACAAATTTGTGGGTTTTTTTTTTCTTTTCTTATGATGAACTTGCAGTGCTTTATATGTGTGTGCATCTGTTTATTAAATAGAAATGTACTGTAAGTATATCTTAAGTGTGTAGTCACCCAAAAAGTTTCAACCTGCTGCTTTGCATGTATTGAATGTCCGTATCTTGCGAGGAAATGGCTGTCCTACCGAGTGTGGTACACATTCAGATGCAGATTATCCACGCACATTTCAAAATGTGATCACAGGCACATTTTCAGATGAGTGAATAGGGCTACGAGGATTAATCTTTGCCATGAATTGAAACATTGCGTTTCAAAAAGTTTGTGCTTTGTAACCATTTAAGATTTAAGAATGTGTATTTTGTCGATGGTGGTTGTGAAAGTTATTTTTGTCACTTGTAATTCATGCCGTGATATTGTCTGCACTGACAGTACAGTAAATATCCACAGCTGTTACACTGCAGAATGTTCAACGAGACGCTCTGAAAGTATTTTCTGAATGTCGGGCCTTGCCATGAGGTTTGTCCAAAGAGTTTATAAGAAAATGATAAGGGAGTATGGACACGTGCCATGGATGTGGTGTTTTAAGGCTAAAACCAAAACTTGAATTTTACACCCATTTCATGAATGTTTTAAAATGATTTGCAGAACCAGTGTGAAGATCCACTGTACAAGGTATTACTTGTTTGCAAATAAAGAGAGGACATGCCGGTCCTAACTGCTGTCTGTTTGTGTTTCTTCTTCCCTCAGAGACTTCCTGTAGTGTCATATGCCAACTTTCTGTAGGTAAAAGACAAAGACAGAGCTGTATTATAAATTAGCTTAGCATTACATGCACTTTTCTTTATAGTCCACCTAGTATGAATTGCTAATTGAATTCTAAATGAAAGACACACTTGTCTAAGTATTTGCTAGGAATGAGATGAGTTAATTAGAAATTACCATTTTAAAAGGTAACTTCACACCAGCTGACAGTTGCTGCTTGTTTTTACTTTTATTCCACTAATGTCTCACCTTGGCTGAAGTTAAATTCAAGGTGTATCTGTGCGCTTGTGTCACTCCTGGGTGTGGCCAGAGGTGTCAAGTTACGCTTTAACAAATTAAGGTACAAATATATATTTACTGTCAACAGCAAAAATAATGGGAATCTGAAAATGAAATCAGAAACAACCACACAAGCTTTTTAAGTATTTTATTCATTCTTTTCAAAAGTCTTTCGTTGATAACACCATGTTAACTATCATCACAGACAGGATCCGTATGAGTCCTGTATCAGCTTTCTAGTTCATTAAGCACAAACACAGAAACAAAGCTGCTTTCCAATCACATAAAGCTGCACCAGTCAAATAGCACTATATACACACGCAACCCAGGATCAACAATACTTGGTTTCAAACTGCCGTTTGATTCCCTTCTTAATAACAAATAGCGATAAGGCTTTGTTTATGCTCTAACAAGGTGCTTTGTGGATCCAGTGTTTTACAATCTTTCCAGTCATTGGCTTTTTATTTTACAATATAATATTCTTTAAAAGTTTTCCTTTTTCTGTCAAAAGGAAATATCAAATCTTTTTTTTTTTCCACTATTGAAATACTTGGCATCTTTTCTGAAGACTTGAGCGCAAACAAAACCTAATTTGGCAGATGTCAGTTAGAGAAACGCTAGTTCAAGGCCATTTCTACCACTGAGAGCAGAGTGAGGAAGTTCTCAAACTAACTTTAAAGGCAAGCGAAGCAACATTAATCAGAGCTTTGTTATAGGTGGACGATACTGTGATCAGTGTGTTACATACTAGAAGGGCATAGTTTGTGGTTTCCATGTGACTAACTGGTTCAAAGTGACAACCCTCCGACAGACATTGCATATAAATTACACATTGCAGTAAGTGAATGTAGCAAACATTCAGTTTAACGTCAAAATAAAATGTATAAAGCTATTGCACAGCTACCCAGATTATCAACTTTGCAAAAAGCAAATGTTGGATGTTTTTTCTCACACACACACACACACACACACACACTCACACAAAAGTGAACTTTATACAAAAAAACAGCAGGTTATTTACAGCATAAAATGGCAAATGTACAGCGAGAAAACCCATGAAGCTAAATGTGAAGTCAAACTGTTATATATGAGTGAAATACAGAACAATGATCCCACCAGTAGCCTGCCAAAGTTTGTATTATCTACGAGAACCTGATAACCTATGTTGCCATTGCCATGGGAATGCTAGGATGGCCTGACATCAAGAGATATAACATGGAGACAATAGCATATGGCCTCATGGAGAAATCCACTTTGTTGAGTTTTGGTCCAAAAAAGGAGCTCATTTCCATTTCACTATTCAAAATATCCTGAACCAGCTGTTTAACAGTTACCGTCTCTGTGGTTCCAGAGGCCCTTTCAAAAAGAGACCCCTTGGTGACCTTACAGTCAGACCTGGCTTTGTCATTCACATGGATAAGGCAAGTCAAAGAGAAGTAAAGAGTTCAAAGTTCAAACTTTGGCAAGTATTGGCAATCCCCTGTTCCATAGCTTACATTTTACCGCTTACAATCTCGGTCATGCATCAACACTCGAGAAACAAAACATACAATCGTAACACTATTCGTGTCCTAACGATATTATGAATGTGACTAATAGTCCAGTGTCAGGCAAAAAAAAGTTATATTAATCAGTTGCAGCATGTTCATTATGTTCATCCAAGAAACAACATCATTATTGCACATGCTCGTATGAGAACTCCTACAGAGGAGCTTGAATACGCGTTTAGCCTGGTTCCATTTCAGCACTGTAAGCTCTTCTTTTACATAATGTGGTTTGCATCATGCTTAGAAAGTTACAATCAACTAAACAGAAAGTGACCTCAATGATTTAACTGATCCTGCTATTTTGTCCTGTTTCTTTAATGTGTCCATGATTATTTTGATGCCAAAAAAGGACATTTAGGACTTAAAAGTGGAGGATTGTGACTAAAATGGAACCTTTCTCTGGCTTTTGTTTTGCTATTCATAATTTATTCCCTTGGCTGATGGCTAACATAGCATTCATAAGCTTCCATCACAAATACAGCAAGTACATAACTACGTAGCATTAATCACCTGCCTCCTCTAACTTAGTTCCTGTGTACATTGTGGGTGCCATTGTACTTTGCATTGCATTTGCAAAAACAATATCCTCATTAATAAAAGTGCCACACAATGTAAACTTGCATTTCTGTGGCAGTCAACGTTGTGGGTGTGTTGTCTTTGAGTGAGCCGTCTTCAATCACACACATTTAGATATAAATATGTGCACATGTGTGCAGATTTCCTCACACAAGCCATTTTAAACATGCATGAACATATTCGTCTGTCCACAGGCTGTCTGGCTCTCAGGAGAGGATGCTCTTAGACACAGATCCAGCGGTTAATTATTATTTTCTTTTAAGTCGTAGCCTAAATGCTCAGAAATCAAATTTAAAAAATGCTGCGATGGAAATCTTTGTCTAACATATATTATAATACATATTGGACGACACTAACTCAAATTAAGACACATTTAGTCTGAGATCAGTGTCTAATAGCATCTTCAACTTCAGCTTCATCAGTAGGATGCACGTCACTGAAACCATCAGAGGCACATTTCTAACACCTTCTTCTGTCACACACACGACAAGGCAAACTGCTGACTGTATCACTCAAAGACAAGTGTACATGTGGGGGTGGGACGTGGGTAGAGAGTGACAATATTGGTAAGAGGGTGAAGGGAGTTTGGCAAGGCTCATGGTGCACATTGTATGTGCACATGTTGCCCAATAGAGGAAAGGATGAAGCACCCTCAAAGGCAGAGGTTTCAAGGATGTTGGATGGTAGTCGCTAGGCTGGAATGAGGGTATTTGAGGGGGGGGGGCTGGCTGTTTAAGGTTACAGAGGTCAGTGGTGGTAGAGGTTGAGGCTGGTTTTTTAAAAGTTTAAAGCAGGCATTGGCTGCTGCGCTTTCTCGCAGCTGGACGTTGATTGGCAGCAGCTCCAGTAGACGCACTGCTGGTTTTCAGGAAACTGCGATCAGCAGGCTGCTCTCTGGCAGCGCCTCCTGGGTCCTCAGCTGAATTTAGGGACAAAAGACGAGACAGGAAATGAGGTGTAAGTTGGTATTTAAAAATCCTTGGTTCAACATTTTGGGGAATTCACTAACAAGTAACAGTATTTCTCAAAATGTCAAACTATTCCCATAAAACCAAGTCACTGCTGTGTGTAATGTTAGCTGTAATTACAAAGCAAATCAAAATACAACTGCTTGCAGATGAAGAGCTTAGAGTGAGTGATTAGAGAATAGGCAATGGTGTTACTCAAATCTCCTGTCCCTCACACACACACACACACACACACACACTTGCTGCCTTTTTCTCTGCTGTATTGTTGTATGCATTGTGGTGTGAATAAATCTTTGTGTTTTTGACACTTGTCAATCCTAAAATTGAAGAGGAGCAGTTTTTTACAGTTGTCACACGTTGCGACAGCATCTAAACAGAATGGAAACTATGCAATGTGCAATCGTTTTGGCACTTACTGTGTGGGGTCTGAAGCTATAAACAGACTCAACCTTTGGTGCTATGGCAGCTATGTGTGTGCAATTTGTTGTCATGGCCTCGTTAAAACTTTCATCTCTGGTCATATGAACTTTATAAACACACTTGGCCTCATTTGGTATTTTTAGTCATACTTCAGCTTGTTTTCCACCCAACTTCCAGAATATTGTCACACCACCATCTCTATTATCTCTCATGCTTTATTTCAACCTAATACACACTGATAAAAAAAGAAAAGTCACTGAATGTTAAAATGTTAATTAAACAGGATGGAGTTCACTTTCAGACAGGATGGTAAAGCCCCGATGTAAGTATAACTAGAAAGAGCAAACCCACACTGAGGTAGAAGCTGTCCCAGACAACACAAATAAACTTAAACACTCATAGTCTAACATGGAGTGATGCTCTTGATCCTACTACAGACCAGTTTTTTCAAATAGAGTACCTGGGACAACATCTACCTGTTTGCAAGGCCACAAGATGTTTGACAATTACCAGCATAAGGAGAGGAAGAGGAGGAGCTAAGACAGGAAAGTCTCAGCTCATTCTTCTGGGGGGTCACAAGGAAAAGAAAAAGAGGTGGGAGAGGAGAGACAAATGCAGGACGAAGGAACAAAAAGCCAACAGTGATGAATTTACATTAAAGGTTCAGGGCACCAGGGACATCACAATTTAATATATAATACTGTGAACATACTGCTGTAACCTGAGTGGAGTATGCAGACAGAAAGCAGTAAGTGATATAACTGAGGCTGCATATAAAGTGGCTTACCTCTAAATTTGTCCTTGCTTTCTTCAGCACATCACGAGTCCTTGACACTGGAGAAAAAAAGTTGTATATATATGACCATACTGTTCCATTAATGTTATTAACGCTATGAGAGCAAACAGCATTAATAAAAACAACACCTTTCCTTTTCTTTCTCTGCATTTCGACCTGGCACACAAGAAGCAGTGCTGTGTTTTTATATGAAATCTGCAGACGTTAGTGTATTATGAGATGTGGATGATAAATTATTGTTTCTGTCTAAAGCCCAAGCTGGAATTTCTCGACACTTCCATGAAGGGACAAATGGTGTGTGCTCAGATACTTCCCTTTCTCTCTTCCTTCACTCACACCTTATTAGGTTTGTTATTTTCACACTTGTTCCAGCTATATCTTTTTTCATCATTCGCTCATACACATGCAGAAACACTTACGCTGATTGACTATGAAGTGCTCCATGTTCTCCTTGGTGCGGCTGGTGCTCCTCAGTCTTTGAATTGTTCCCTTAAGAACCTCCTCCTGCTCTGACATACGCAGTTTCAGGGACAGGATCTCTTCCTGCATACACTGCTCCTACACACGCATAATAACCACTTAACATCAAACCATATTTGACTGTCAAAGCTCTTAAAGATCAGACCAGTCAGAAAATATCAATATGTGTTGTCCCAACCTTCTTAAGGTTTTGGGTGGAGGGATTAGTGCTGGGCAGAGCTGCCCTCCAGAACATCTTCAGCAGAGACATTGCCTCCTCCAGGATCTGCCTCAGAGTCTTGGTGTTGGACAGCAGACTATTCACAAATCCATAGTCCAGGACCTGCATACAGGACTCAATTATATACTTGTGCTGTCATTGTTTGTTAGCATTATTTGTATCTTTGTTTCTTGGTTGTTTCAGTCTCACCAGTTCACTGCTCTGTTTCTGGTTGCCCTCCAGCAGCGGTGGGCCGAGGCAGGCCTGAAGGGTTGTCTCCATGTGCTGGATGAGGCTCCGGCCCTCCAGAACTTGCTGCTGCAGAGCACTGAAATCATCCACATGACCGATGGCGTGGCGGCCATTGCGGTTAGCAAATGATCCGTCTGGGGCCTCCCCCTCCAGCTCAGAGTGAGGGTCCAGCAGGTCTGCTGGGGATCAAAAAGCTGGGATTGTACTTTGAAAGTTTTTTTGAATTGTATGAACATCAAAAGTGATTTAAACAATATGATGACATGCCTAAAAGGAGTTACCAAGCAATATGCTCTCTTCATAATAAGCCACAAGACAGACTAAGCTGCAGTCATGCAGTTACAGTAAAAGTCACCATTGGCATTGCTATGGCTGTCGTCCAGGTCTGAGTAGGGAGGACCAGGGGATCCACAGTTAAACAGACCAATGTCCCTGACTGGTGGAGACGGAGCTGGGTCTGTGGAGCACACAGATACACAAACCAGGCTTAGACACACAACAAACCACATCAGGGCACACTTACTAACAGTGTTGGTATTCCGCAGAGGGGGCTGTCTCACCATGCAGCAGCTGTCGTCTGTAGAAGTTTTCCCTCTGAGGGCTGGCAGTGAGGGCAGAGAGGGAGGGAGTCCGAGGAGAGCCAACACCCAGTTTCTGCTCCAGTTGCTTATGGAGCTCCAGTTGTTTGAGGGCACTGTTCTCCTGAACGCTGTTCTGCAACTGGGCCCGCAGGCTCCTCACCTCCCCGAGAAGCTCCCCCAACTCCACTGGTAGACCTGGGAGCTCACACATGTAGCCTGAGGACAAAATGCATAAATGCTGGAGAGACTGGGACAGATTGTTGTTTTCTCTGGGGTGAGGAAGTTTTATTGCAGCACGCAGTGTAATAAAAGTCTGATGATGATGAAGTCATCAACATTCAGGTACATTTAAAAAGTTACGATGTAGAGTAGTTTGTACTTATAGCAGCTTTCAGACTGTTTTGATTATATAAAGTTTACTTGGTAAAGAAATAAACAATTGGTCATGATGCAATTACTGGAACTATCACCAGATGGCACCAAAGTGAGGAGAAATACACATAGTGGCTTTAAATTAAAAGTTGTGAATGTTCTGACCTTTGCTTGCCTTTGTGCTGGAACACACTCGATCATACACTTGCAGTTCGCTCTGCAGAGAGTGGATGAGCTCCCTGCTCTCACACAGCTGCTGCTGCAGTAGAGACATTTCATGCTGGAGCCTGAGGATGTGCATACACAAATATCGTATAGTCAAAGCACACACATGTAAACACAGATAGGCATTACTTCTATACGCCTGTGAACACACCAACCTGTTGCTTTTCTCCTGACTGGCCTGTCGCTCCTGTCTTAATGTGTGTATCTGCTGGCTCTGCTCCTGACTGTGAGCCTGAAGTCGTCTTAGCTCCTCTTTCCACTGTTCGGCCTCCAGCTCTGCCTGCTTCAGGCGGGCCCGAGCTGTAAACACTGCCTCCCGCAGCTGCACCACCTCTTCACACGTGTCTGAGGAAAATCAAAGTCCGGTGAGTTTTTGTATATATCCCAAATATCAAAATCACTTGTTTGTCAGTGTTCAGATAGAGCACCTGTGCTGGCCTGTAGGCGTGACTGTAGACCCAGGTTTTCTTCTTTCAGTACTCTGATCTCATTGGACAACTGAGTGACTGTGTCCAGTCCCTGAATGTAGATGTTAGTTGGAGCCCCTGGACAGAAATATGAGTGATTTGATGTCATTTCTGATAGAAAGAAGTGTTATGACTTACTGAAGTGCGTGAGGGCTACAATACCTCCATCACGTCCAGTTGTGGCCAGTCTCTCTTCTAGCTGTTGTCGGAGCCTCTCGTTGGTCCTAATGGACTCCTCTAGACGCTGACGTAGACATCTCACCTCCTGCAGGTGCTCCTCTATCAAATTTACACCTACAAGCAAACGTAAATTGTAATATAGTAATAATCAGTTCTCTGGTTGAAAAGCCAAACTCTTGCTTATGCTCTTACTTTTCTGATTTAAAGTGAGTAAAATTAAGAACAGCTAATTATCTTTATGTTAACACATTCACATTTTGATTCTCTGTAAGGCAGGTCTTTTCTTCCATACCTGCACGGCTGCTTCCTGGCTGGTGACCAGAGCCTCCAGAAAAGCTTCCTGACTGAACCAGGTTCTCTATGTCCCATAAAGTTGCACCCGTCATTAGACCTGAGTCAGACTTTAGTGAGTGGTCTTCAGGGATGCCACCCAGCTGGTACTGCTGAAAGGCATGATGGGATGGCTGGCTGTAGCTAGAGAGGTTTTGCTGGTTGTGGGCACCAGGTGAGAAAGTGAACAGAGTCTTGTTGTGGGGAACTGCAAAGCCTGCAATCATAAATACAAAAGCACAAAGCAGTGAGCGAAACATGAAGTGAAAACACTCACAGGACAACTGAGAACTATGCAAGCGACATGGTGGCTGCACATAGTTGAGATAGTGAAAGTTACGCCTTTAATTTAGAAATTAATTTCACACATGGCACACTCTCCCTTGCCCCTCACCCCTGTTCTGCTCATTCATCTGTTTGTACAGCGTGTCCAGCTCTGGGCGAACAGCGATCACAGACAGGGCCCTGGGCCGGGGGTCAGAAGTGACTTCCTTACCCCAGACGTCAGGGCCAGAGGGGACAGAGAGGAAGGAGGAAACGGGCTCACTCAAAAGAGCTGGAGGAGAATGAGAGGAAGTGACAGGTACAGAAAATGAAAGTGGAGGAGGGAAAGAGAATCTGCTTTTCGGGTACTTTCGGGTACAAGTCATAGCCATTTGTGAGTCCCATACCTCTGGAGGACTGACTGTCCAAAGCCACAGGGGCTGAGCAAAGCATGTTGGGACAGCTGCTGGAAGACTTGAGGAAGCCATGAAGAGGAGGAAAAGATGGACGGACTAGAAGAGGGGAATGGAAGGTGAAAGGATAGAAAAGGCATTTCACACAAAGACAGAAAGATTAAGCTTTAACAATACCGTCTGCTTCTGATCCGGGTCCTGGCTGCCTCAACCGGTGCTCCTCATGATACTCTCTGGCGTCTAAATCTGAGCACAGGTCCAAGTCTTCATTGGTCCTGTACTCATCAGACATCAGTGACGTCCTGTCTGATTGGTCGGTTGTCTCAGAGAGGGCGTGGCAGCTAGACGGGGTCTCAGGACGCTGTTGAAGCTTGGTATGGAGGGACTCGATGATTTTATCTTTCTGCTGCAACTCTTTCGTCAGTCTACATGTGCACACAAGGAAGACAATCAGCTACAGCACTCTGATCTGATGGTTAGTGCTTTGCATCAGTGGTGCAATGATTAGTCAAGTAATCAGTCGAACAACAGGAAATTAACTGTAAAAGATTTTAAAAATGAATAATTGTTTTAACTTTATTCTATCTTGTCAGATAATTTAGGAAGAAGGGATTTAAAAACATGTATGTATGTGTACCTCTCTTACAGTTTCAGCATGAACACCTTGTTCTTCATCCTAAAAAAAACTGTATCTCTTGCTTGACTGTGACCAGTAAAAAAAAAAGACCACAGAGAGTCCCTGTGTATGGGACAGGTCTTAGAAAGCACAGATTACTCAGAAGAGCCATCTGATTGTTAATCTAATCCTTAAAGCACAATGACTTAAAGTGGCTGAGCATTGCCAACAGGATCTACAAACTCTCTGATGTCTTCCTATCCTCCCGTTTTTTGAAGACCAATTCAATAATACAGAATATGGAAAAAAACATTAAACAAACATCTCCAGAACTCCACAGAACAAAACTACAGTAATGGTCACTCACTAGTAAATCAGTACAGATCCAAAAAGACCCAAATCCTCTGTTCAACCAAAGCAATTTAACCGTAAATGATCCATGTTATGGTGGTTTGTGGATTAACAGAAACCTTCTGTCTCCTCCTCACATCTCCTTTCATGCTGCAGTTTGTCACATGAGACAGTCTGTATCTGTTTTTATATTTATAGTTACCTGTTTGTCCACATATATGCACTTGCATATATGTGCATCATGTGCACACAGGACACATACTCTGAGGATCATGTGCAGCTCAATCATAGGGTTATTTATCATTCAGCTGTGACATACCACCGTATTTTTCATCTTTACAATTGTAGACATGAGCACCGCAACATCAACGTCATCCATAAAACTATACGCACATCTCCTGCAGCTATTTTAGACTGAAGGTGCATGTTAGCCTATTATAATAAACTTTCAGATTGGATTGCTTAAGACTTCATATATTGTTTTTCACACACACCATATATATGTAGATATATTAAAGCTGACTCACCGTACAGCAAGCAACTCATGACCCACTTTGTCATCATGGCTCTCTGCACGGTCACCTGTACCAAAACAGCAAAGCAGTGAGAAATACAGGACACTGTGAACTGTATTTTGATGTCTTGGATGAGAAAAGAAAAGGTTTCTTACGTCCACTGATCTTCATAGCCACTCTATGTGCCAGGGCAGTGCCCTGCGCCAACTGTTCTCTAAAGCTCTGGCCCATGTAGTAATCAATATCATTGGCTCGCAGCAGCTCTTCAAAGGCCTGAAAGTTGAGAAATACATCAAGTTTAACATAAGGCAATCCTTCTTTGTTAATATGTAGATATTTGATCAGTGAACAACTGTATTGGTGCAGAAGGGTTTGCAGCACCTTGGTGGTTTCACCCAGGTGCTGGGTGAGGATATGGCAGACCCCTTGACCCTCTCTCATCCTCTGCCTCAGGTGGGACAGCTCACGAGCTTGTGCCTGGATCAGAGAGTTGTATTTCCTGTAAACAGTGGAAAACAGCAGGAGGACACATGAAACCTCAGTATTAATAGAAGTGTTTTCAGAACACTAAAAGCTTTGAGTCAAATGACTAACCAAACCCTTGAGGAGGTGTTAACTGATACTAGATAAAATAAGGGGACTGTAGAGGTATCGGTTAGTAACGCCTCCTCTGCTTTCTCTCTTACATAACTCACCTAGGCCATGTGGCACATTTCTCCTCTTCTGATTTGCCTTTTCCCTCCAGTCTTGAACTCTTCAGTTGGGCCTCTAGTGAGGCAACTCGTGCCATCAGTTCTTGCAGTTCCCTGTTGGCTTTGGATCCTGAGCGAATCCCCTGTGTGTCAGACATCCAGCCCTCATCCTCTTCCACACCACTGGGGGCAGGTGATCTCTCAAATGCCCAGTTTACCTACAAGGTGAGAACAAAGTAGCAAAACGGGCATCATTTTTTAAAATAAAGGAAACCTGAAGAATCAGTCAGTGATACGGAGCAGGTGTTTGTTGTACCTTGCGAGGCGTCCGTTCCAGACTGGAGGCGTAGTCGCTGGTGGCTGACAGGGAGCGCACACGTAGCTGCAGTCCGCGAATAACCTTGTGGCAGCGGGTCAGCTGTGAGCGGAGATCCTGGACCAGGTGCTCCAGAGAGACTGACTCACCCTCCATTTCATAAGCACCTCTGTCGCTGCCAGTGTACCAGCTGCTGCCTGCACCCTCATAAGGCGGCTGATGGGAAAGTGAAGTGCACATCTCCAGGTCATCAAACTCTGGGGGTGTGGGGTGGGGAGGGAGGATGAAGAGGGCACATATTAGTACTTGTGTTAAGTGGGTGTATTTTCCAGGAGAACAATTTTTTTATTGATCGTTATGGTTTAAGAGTTTTCATCTCTGTGTCACCTGGGCTGCTGGCGTCTTCTCTCTCGGCTTCGTTCTCACTACGACCACAGGTCTCATAGCCCAGATCCTGGAGATCTACCTGCACCTGTTTACTGGCCTGCTGGACTGATGTCTCTGCTGCAGAGGCATGAGAAAGATATTACTCAGATGTTGTATATTAATAGGTATTTGATTAAGGAATTAGTTTTAGTAAGCATCTAATAACATGTCAGCTGTTTTTCATACATGCTCTGGAGACTCACTCAGTAAATCTCTATAGTCTTTGAGTTGTTCAGCCTGAGCGTGGACTGTAGCCTCAGACACCATCAGCCTCTCCTGCAGCTCCCTGTTCTCCTGGTGGCTCAAAGCCAGATCAGTGCGTAGACGTGCCGTCTGTTCTCTGAGACCCTCCTCTATATCAGGCCGGAGACCCCTCACCTCACTGCTGTTACCACCAGGAAACACCTCCTGCACAGTGTTAAAGCAACACTAACATGTAGTAGGCTACAGAGGAAGGATATAACAGGTTTTCCATTTGCATCATGTAAAATCTGGGAGCTAATGTTTGACCTGACAGGCTTATCATTACATATATCTGGGCAAAGCACCGAGGGGTCCATAATTTATAATATAACAACCATGGGAGTCCAAGAACAAAACATCTGTACGCAGAGACTGTAGACGAAGAGTTCAGGGAGATAATGAGGCTTGGAAGCAAACCTGCTTTGTAGGCACTGCTTCATTTTCAGAGGTAGACTATAACAAAGCACTTACTTTACACTTCAGTGCCTCAATAAGTGAACACTAGCCATCCTGTTTAAATTTAACCTGTTATACTTATACATATGATCTAAATGTTGACTGTGTTACCGTCTCAGCCTGATGGGACGTCAGCATGCCCAGGTCCAGAGAGCACGGTCGTGTGCAGTGCCTCTTTCCTTGCTCCTCTTTTCTAACACAAGGAGGACCTCGCTTCCCAATCGGCACTGGAGATGATTCCTCCTCTTCATCTTCTTCCTCGTCCTCCTCCTCTTCTTCTATCTCTTCCTGGTTCAGGCTCCTGTGAGTCTTCTCTGTACTCAGTCCCAGGACTACAGCTTGTCCCTGACTGTCTTTCAGAACCTGGCTCTTCTGCAGCAGACTCTGCAGTGCACTCCTAATGGAAGACGGACAGAAAGAAGAAGTCAGAGGCAGAGGTAAAGACAATCCAACAGTCCAGAGGGTCTCTGAGAAAAATACGCACCTCATCTGGGACACTGAGGTGTATTCATCCCTCTCCAGTTGTAACTTTATTTCTTCAAGCTGGCCTTCAAGTGTCTTCTTTGCCTCCTCAAGCTGTTTTACTTCAGCTCTCTGGGACAACACCCCCCTCACTAAACCTCCAGTCACATTCTCAGGTCGATGAATCTTCACAGAAGTGTAAGAAATACAAAAGGAACGTGTTTTAATATTGAATTATATATTTACTTCACAGTATTATGTACACAGATTATCACAGATTATCTCCAAGAAACAGAGCCTCAATAACAGAGAAGTGTAAATAGAAGTATCTTACCTGAGGAGAGGCCAAACTTCTGGTTGGGACTTTTTCGTCATCATCCTCTATGCTGTCTGTGAACTCGTCACTGCTGCCGTCCTCCTCCTCCTCCTCTTCCTCCTCTTCCTCTGTGCTGAGCTCTGGAGACACAACAACCATGTAAGAACAATATCCACTTGCTTTTTGCTCCTTTCTACAAATCTGAATACTTGGTTTTCTCCGTGTTCCTCCGGTTCTATATCTCTCCTTCTCCAGTGTCAACACTCTATCAGATTCTTTCCACAACTCTGTCTGTAAACTGAATCACCACTTTGGAAGTCATGGGACTAAAGGGAAATGTTATGTCATACGTTGCCAGTCAGCCAAAAACACACTCAAGGCGGTGCAACCCAGTGCGTGTATGTGTGTGTTCACCAGACTAAGACAAACTTAATAGATTTCTGGATTCATTTTGTGACTAAATTAAATATGTTTACAGCATATAATCTTATCCTGTAATATTAAAGAAGTGCATATTTGTACACACGCTCAAGAGCGAGTGAGGAACACATAAATGGATGTTGGTTTGCTGCCAGGAAGCACTGGCTCAGTGGAAAGAGACTGGTAGAAGTTTCAAAGGAAAATAGTTTTACATAATAGGATCTAATGATACACAACAGACCTGTACATACTGTTGAGGGTGTGTATCTCTACCGTTGCTCAGAGCATTGTTGGGGTTTTTTTTTTACAATCAGTTACTCAGATACTTAGTAACTTAAAATGTCTCCATTTACAAACAAGGATGACAGTTATAATATATTTCACACCTCTTTGTGCTGCCAGTGACAGAGGAGCATATTCATGGTGCTGGCAGGTTTCTATTGATTGAACAATGTGCTCTGTAAGGTGAACTGACTGAATGTGGGGCCCTGTTTAAACACTGTGACACTATGTTATTATCACCACTCTCACAATGGGAACATGTAGCAAGAGGCTTGAAATTGTGTACTCTATGTTGTTGAATGTGTCTGTCATTTACATTACATTACATTTAGTCCTTTAGCAGACGCTTTTATCTAAAGCGACTCACAGGGTATAGGGTGACAATGGCAGGGTAAGGAGGTAAGTGTAAGGTGTCCCACATGGAAGGTGGCGGTCTTACCACCACAGCACACCGCTACACTTCAAATAACATGGATGTTTGTGTTTTTTAATTATTGAAGCATAAGCTTCCTTTATTTGGTGAATTTTGCACAGTGCAGCTTTAGTGCTATGAACATCTAATCGGACATCACAGCAGAAGAGCCATGCACACATAAAAAACATGCCACGATCTCATGCATGAGGGTGCAAGGACATGAACATAAACACTGATCTGGACTGGAAAAGTCTGAGAATATACGTTCAATTTGATGTAGACAGAATTATCTGCAGTAATCAGCTGACAAAAATTCATAATGTTGCCATGTATTGTGTGGCAGTATTTCAGTGCATTCGTGTACATTCAGATGATTATACAGATGCTGAATAGGATAGTTGCAGGGGGCAGAGGATGTCATATAACTATTATTTCTGTTCTGAGATTTATTGGGACATAAATATAGATAAACATACTGGGAGTTGCTCTGTGGGGAAAGTAGGGAGTTGTTTCAAGGAACAAGTGGGGATTCCAGGTTTGGGATGTTATTAAAATAAATTCCTATCTCAACACAATAAAGAGAAATTCATAACAGAAGTGCTTTTGACAAAAAGCCAGCACGTCTTTATTTTTTGCTGCATTTAAAATACAAAACAAAATTGACAAGGGTTCCACCTTTGAGGCTCGATGAGAGATGAGGGAACAAATCCTAAGGAAATGTATTCTAACTATGATATATTTTTAATAACCAAGCACTATTTCTGGCATTCGCATTTCACATGATTTATATCTATATTTATGATTTATATACAACAGCTCCATATTATATTTTCCTGCATTTTTGGTACAAAGCTGAACTGAGGTTCAACAAACAAACTAAGTACACATCATATTAACTTACCATGTTACTTTAAATAGAAGCATCGCCTACAGTACCACCTTATATCTAATGTGGCAGACCTTATGTTTCATGCATTCCTGTAGCTATAAAACCGAGTTTAAAAGCAATCATAGGTTAAGCTGAAGTGAGGGAAGCTACTTCTTTTTTAGATTTGTATCCTGAACTTTGCTAAATGTTTACTTCCTGTTCACAAACATATGATATAAAACAAATGATGAATGGTGAGACGTTTCACTCTAAGGCATGAGCTTGAGTTTCTCCACAAGATGTAACTTCACTGTGACAGTAAGGCTGGAAAAGTGACACTGGTGAGAGACAGTACACAGAAATGGCAATACAGAACGGTCGCACTGCAAAGCAATACACAGGCAGTTTTCAGTAATGATAAAAACATATTCGCACTCACACAAAATATATTAATAAGTACGAGTGAGTTGTTGCATGTTGCCTCTTTCACACCATTAAGGTTAATCAGACAAGGATCCTGCTACCGTGAGAAGCATTTGTGCTATTTGACAAAGCTGCCTGCAGACTTAGCTTTAGATTTGATTAGTAATTTGGGGAGACTGTGCCTCATCATGTTCATTTATTTAGAATTGTTTTCAAAAAGCTGACCATGAGTGGCTACAGACAGCTTCCTCTCACATAAAGAGTGCTAGTGTCACTCTGTGATGTGGTCAGACAGAACATCAGTGCACATTAGTAACAGTGACCCCTGCAGCCCCGGAGGCTGGACCCTGCCCATCCCCACCTCCAAAGTCTGGCTGCCTTTTAGCAGCCCTTTCCAGTTCCAGGGCCATGCTACGGGTCCTGGCTAGGACCTCTTCCAACTGTCCACGGAGTGCCTGAACTGAATCGAGCTCAGTATGGAGAGCCAGGATCTTCTCTGAGCTGCTATGAGATGGAGAAGAAAGACAGTGTATTTATCGCAAATTGAAACATACTGCAGTCAATGGAAACTAGACGTGGGAGCAGCTTTCCCACCTGTCACTCTTGGTGTTTATGTGCGTGAGATTTTGGTATAATCTCTTCTCTGCCCTCAGGGCATCATTCAGCTTGTTGTACTCAGACACAAGCTGCTCCAACACACACTAGATCAGAGCACAAGGCGGGGTTGAGATGGAAGGAGACACACATTAAATGCATAATTCTTAAGCAGAACATATTGCTAATATTTTCTTTTTGACTGGGAATTAAGCCAAATCATACTTGGTGATCAGTGCTGTCTTTTGTGGCAACTCCTTCGACCTGGTGGTCCACCAAAGACAGACGCAGTGCAGACAGCTCCTTCTGCAGGGAGAGGACAGAAAGACATGACATGTGAAACTCTGCAAAACAGATTTTTCTTTTTATTCATCTCATGGTTGACAAATACCTGAGCCTCCCTCTCCTTCCTAAGTGCCAGCTGCAGCTCCTCTTTGAGAGCCTTCATATCTGCTTCACTGTCTGCAGAGGATGGTTCCATTGCCTCTTCCTGGCCCTGCATCAGCTCCTAATGAATGATGTGGACTATAAGGATCAGGCGTACAGGGGACAGAACAAGGCACAAAATCCAGTGCATGAACAGATACCTTGATAAAAGCCTCTTTCTCTTTAAGCATGCTCTGCAGGTGCTCTGTCTCCCCTCCCAGCTCTCTCTCCTTGTCCCACTTCAGTTTGCACAGCTCTTGCTCTCTTGATGAGAGCTGTCTGTGTAGCTCTTGCAGCTGGCCAGTCCGCTCGCTAATTACTAAGGACAACCTGTAGGAGTAGTCCTGAGAGAGAAAGAGTGACAAAGTTGAAGGCTTTTAATTATATTTTTGCCATGCTCAATCTATCAGGTGCATATACCAGCAACAGATACCTGCAGATACTGGTCCTTGGAGCTCAGAGTGTTGAGCAGGTCCTGGACCTGCGCTTGGTGTTCATTTGATTGACGGCTGCGGTCTGACAGCAGCTCCTGGAAGAGTTTCTCTTTCAATGCCAGCCGAGCCTTCAGCTCCTCCACAACCTCCATGGGGCCAGCATGGACTCTGGCAACAAGGGCGGCCGTCAGATCCTGAAAACACACACACACACACACACACACACACACACACACACACACACACACACACACACACACACACACACACACACACAGAAAGGACAGTGTCAGCACTTGTTGTAATCATCAAAACATGTAACACAGGTTTTTATACCTGAGCCGGTTTTCAAGCTTTGACATTTACAATTAACAAGCAATTACAAGCCAAGATAATGAAGGTGTGCGTGTTCTGTGTTACCTGTGTCTCCTGACTGCGGCTCTGCAGGGCTGCCTGTAGCTGATTGATTATTGCGTCTTTCTCTCTTAGAGTATTCCTCTCCTTCTCCTCGCTCTGCTGCTTCAGCCACTGTAAGTTCCTGTAGGCCTCTGCTGCCTGTTCCAGCTCTAACTCTTTCCCTCGCACTAAGGCATCCAGACTCTGACGGTCAGAAACACAGATATAGACAGACAAAAAAAATTAAATCTCATGTAAAATGTGCATTCATGCTTTTGAAGTCACTGATGCCTCTTCGACCAGATTCTTGGAGTAAAATAATTCTCAACAAGTATAAACGGGAAGGTCTGGTGTGTTTGTAATTTGTCTATTGAGCATACCGTGATGGTCTCCTCATTGTTGGACAGGATGCAGCGGAGTCTCTCCAGGTCTCGCTCTTTTTCCCTGATGGCCAGCTGCAGTCTCCTCACCTGAGCCTCTCGCTCTTCCAGACAGTGGAACTTGTCATCGATGGAGCGCTGCAGACAATGAAGGGGGAGAAAATCAGTGCTCCTGTTCTGGGCACCGTGAACTGTGCTATTGATCCTTACATTGATATTCACCACACTCCTTACAGTGTGATCCTTACTGTGAGCAGTATTCAAAGCTCTTTTTTCTTACCAACCAAATATTGTATATTTAATATATTTAATCAAATCTATGAGGGTAAAAAATATCTTCTTATAATCTTATAAATGTTACTACAAATATTTTCTTTTGCTTACAGTAGGATTGTAATGATGTTTTCCTCCTATCACAAACAATTCCTCCTATGATTTTTTACTATACTTGTGGTGAAACTTTATGCTGACCTACAGTTTTATGCTTTACTGTCTATCGATGACTCATTCGACTACTGCATGATGCCTGTTTAGCGATGACCCAGTCTCCTTCTGGAAACTGTCTTATGAACCACACAGTATATGGTACAGTGATCCACATGAAGCAGTCCCGGAGAATGGTAGTCTTCACTATCAGAAAACAATTCTGTATCCAGTCACTTCTTCCACCAAGCTGCTATGAATTTATATATGAATGTGTGTGTGTGTGTAAGTGTGTTTAAGTTCTACCTCCAGAGCTCTGTCTCTTTCTTTAATGCGCTCCCTTAGTTTCTCCAACAGTGCATCTCTTGGTTTCGAGCTTCCTGCTGATTCCAACATGTCGGAGTACTCCTAAAAATGTAAAGATGTTTAGACAGAAATCAATCTAATCAATCTATTGACTGTATGTATTTGTTGCATTAACTGTATCACATTACCTGTAACTGTTGCTCCTTGTCTTCCAGACAGCGTTTGAGCTGAGCAATGCTTCTGTCATTTTCCTGCATAAGAGCGTGTTTCTCTGCAACGCTCTCCTTCAGAGCTGATTCTTTAGCCTCAAGCTCAGAGCGAGTTTTCTGAAGGGCACACTGCAGGTCCTGCAGCAGAGAAACAAAAGGTTTAACATGCTGCATTATTAATACTTCTAATTGTTTGGTTTACTCACATTCACACTAACCTGGTTGTGTTTTTCGGTGACCTCCCTGTGCTGCAATGCCTCCTGTAGATCTGAGTTGAGTCTGTCCTTGAACCTCATCAGGTCGTCACCTTGCCTCTGACTCTGTCTCAGACTTCGCTGGCTAGCCTCTAGCTCCAGACCAAGGGAGAACAGAGAGCTCTGTACCCCAACTAACTCACTTTGCAGCTGGGCAAGCGTCAAGGGCTCACTAACCCCCTCTGTAGCCTGGAGAAGGAATGACCATATACCCAGGTGAGAGATAGACATCATCAGAGAAGACATGATGTCTTATTACATCAGTAATTATATAACTTGATATTTACAGGTGTCACCTTGCTTTGAGCGAGCTGGTTGCGGTGAGCCATTTCTCGAAGCTTACACAGGGTGGTGTTTTGCCCTTCAATCAGCTGGTACAGCTCCTGGGCCTTTTTAGAAGATTGAATCATAGACATGAAATAAAATTGAAGAAAGAAATCTATCATTCAAATTGGTTGATTTTAGTTTATTTACTACAAAGCAGCCAAACACACACCTCACTGTCTTTAGTGCTGATGGACTCAGTCAGGCCCTGAATGGTTCTTTCTTGGCTCTGGGCTGCCTGACGGAGTGAACGCAGCTCACACTCCATCTCATTTAGCTTTTCCTGCAGCTTCTACAGACACAGAAAGAGATGACAGTGAGATGCTCATCTAGTCTGAGGTGCACTATAGTAAAACATTCAATTGTAATTAGGCATTTTTACGTGGCGTACCATATTGTTGGCCTCGCTCTCGTGCATCTTGGCCTGGAGGGACTGGACCTGCAGCTGGGCCTTCTGCAGCTCACTGACACACTGGCCGGCCGCACACTCATACTGGTTGAGTTGACTCTGCTGCTCCTCGACGAGACTCTACAATAATGACAATCAGGTAAAAAGTGAGCGTTGAACATTTTTTACTGATTTACTAATCTGACCAATTCCAGCATCTGAATGATTTGTGAGACAGATATTTTGTCACATTAATAAAAAATACACAGGCATAAGACTATATAACTTCCACACTGTGTGGACTGTGTAATCCTATCTGTGCACAACATCTAGAGAATCTGTTCATTCATGTGTGTCCAAAGCTAAAACACTATGACAAGGAGAGAGCCTCTGGTGTGAGAGTGTCTGTATGCATGAGTTAGCTTCAGTGAGTCTGCCCAGAGTGCTCTGCGCTTCTATTATTTTTACATAACCAGCACACAAATGCTTCCAACTGTGACAAACTAAGGGAAAATGTGTTTACACTATACAAACTATTGACATTATTTTACTAAAATCAATATGTTCCGTTAATTTAGCTGATATTTATTTAATTACATTTTAATTTTTACAGTAATTTGTATTTTCCCAATAGAAATTTCTGAGTTAACAAATCATTTTAATTATGATATCGTAGTAGCCAACCAGCATTGAGATGACAGGGTGGGCCGACATTGTGTGGATAACTTTGCCTCAAGGGCTCTGAACGAAAATAGGGCACTAGTGGAGCCACTCTGTCTTAATGTCTCCCCACATCTAACCTACTTCAGTTAGCAGCCCCCTGCTCAAAGACCATACTCTTATTAAAAGCTTTACATCTCATTGTGAGACAAATGCAGACACCCCACAATCAACAAGGATTTTTAAGTTGAGAACGCTGGCTTGTTAATACCATACACACAAATACTGATGCACATTTGTCTTCATATGCTGGAGCATAAAATCCTGTGCTGTAATGTATTTTATAGCAGGACAAACTCAGAGCCTAAGCTCTCTGCTGGCTGATTCATGCTTCCGATGTCACTGTGGGTCCGCAGCCACCTCAAGTCTTATTTAAAGCAAGGGAATTATATATTTACATGTTAAATGCTGTTTTTTTTTTTTACCATGCTGTATACTGTGCTTTCCACAGTGATGTGATTGCTGACCTCTGCACATACACTAAATCAGGCCGTGTTGTACCCACACTTGACAGCTCTTGTAATGTATTCCCACACATAGACAATCTGAAAACATGCACACTGTAGCTTACATCCTCTTACCTAAAATGTTGCAGGAAAGGCTGTGAGCAGGATTTATGTGACTGACAACTGGATTATGTGGCTAAGTAAGCTAAAGAGTAATAAGAATATCATTTTGTGGGCAGGCTGCACTGTTTGTATATCAAACATCAAAGCCTGTTGGGCTGGTTCACTCAAAGATGAGTTTGCTGTGCACAGCGAAAATTCATATTTTCCACAGAAATTAAATAGCCTACGTCAGTTCAGCACAATAACCCTCCTCATCAAGGTTTTATACCTGGTGGGGGGGTGGGGGAGGATATTCTTTGTACAAATCTTCCAATAAATCATCCATATCAGCCAAGTTCAGATCCTGAGCTCCCTGAACATCCAGCCTGATCACAGGGGTCTCCAGCTCTGGTATTGGCATGTGGATGTCTCTTTCTCCATCTGAAGTTATATACAGAACAGGATCAGGGAAGCACAGCCTCATGCCTCCATTACTGGACCTCTGTCTGTGCAGCACTGGCAGCTTGCTCCCCTTGGTGACCTGGACTGGTCGGTAGACAGCGTAGCTCTTCAGTAAACAGAGGGCCAGGGGCATGCTGGGTCGAGGTGAGGACTGGCCATGTGGGGCTCCCATGTGCTCCTCAGAGAGGGAGTCAGATATCTGGTCATCTATTGGTTCCCTAGGGGAGCACGGCGGGCCATCTGTTATGGCTCCAGGCTGAATGTATTCTTCGACTATCTCCAGGGATGCTACAGAGGGGCTGGAGCTGGCTCTTCCAGCCAGAGTGCGATCACTGTCTGATGTCCTTGATGGGTCCCGAGAACCAGGGACCAGAGTTAGAGAGGAAGGGGGTTCTTCTAAGTCTTCAATTTGTTTTCTGTCTCCTTCTCCACTACCCGTTCCTCCAATCACACTACCTCCAACGCTGGCTGAATATCTGGTTGAAGGCCCACAGGAAATACTCCGTGCCAACTTCCTGGGCACCTTACAAACTGCTTCATAGTCGGAGTCGGCCACCCGCCAGTATGAACATCCTCGACACCTCCTGGGTGTACTGGGCACACAGCGCTGTGAGCCTGCCACTGTAACCTCTGACCCTGGACCTGCAGGACACTGAGAGTGGTGGTGATGATGGCAGTCTAGGCTGTCGTCTGCCCAAGACTCATACAAAGAGTAAACCAGGTCATCCTGAAGAAGGGCACAGTACTTTGCATGAGTGAGACCTGAGATGTCCACCATGCCATCCCCTGACACTTCATTACCTCCACTGATTGTTACTTCATCTTCCCCTGTATTTGTTTTGCGATAGAGCCCACTGATGCATTGCCTCAGCCGATGTTTCTCCTGCAGGAGCCGCTGCAACCTTTCGATGGACAGGGCCTCCACACGGGCGATAACTGTGTCAAAGCGGTACATGCGGTCCAGCATGAAGGTGCACTTGGAACAGGCAAACTCTCCTCTGCCGTCCCGGGACAGCTCTTGCCCCAGAGCATGAGACAGCAGCACCTGCAGGTTGAGTTTGGCGGTGGGGTGGAAGATCCATCGCCTCTGGTTACCGCAGAGCTCCCGTCCACAGATGCGACACGTTTCCTTCATTTTGAGATCAAGCATTCCACAGGCTTCTTATTATCTAGAATTAAATACCTTATTTATTCTAACATGAGAACTCCTGGATCCTTATGTCAAATTTAATCCCATGTAAACACTAAGGAGGATAATATAGATACTACACACATGAGTAAGGACATGCCTTTAGGTCACAATAAAAGAAATAGTGTAAAGTTCTTAATGACACCAGTTCATACAGTAGCATTAACCTTAATGGCCTCAAGAGATGAGGTAGACAAGAAGAAGAAGCAATTTGCCAGGCTTGTGGAGAATGGATGCACATGTGGTTCTTGGCAGGACAGAGGACAGTAGAACAAAATCTGATTCATAGATATTCAGTCTCTATAAGACTTCCATCAGTCCCGGATCACCGTTCATTAGCTGGGAGCGCAGGTGCACTGAGAATGTGGCGCACACTCCCACAAACGCCCACTGAATCATGTGCCATTATTGAGATGCAGTATTTATCAGTATGATGTCCTCTCGCTGTCATCGAGCCGCTGTTTCGCATTTCCCGACAGCGACACACGAGCCGCACCGCGCGCCGACACGCTCCCCACGTCCGGGGATCGGTAATCATCCGCTGCCCTCTGCGCACATATGGAGCAGCAACCGGAGTCCTGGGACAGCCCTCGCAGTCTTCCGCCAGTGTCTGTGTCTGAAGAAGAGGCGATTCATTCATTACAGGGCCGTTACCGGCAGCTAGGAAGGACGACACGCACTCACGAGTCAGTCCCTCCGTGCGCCGTGAGATCCTCCGGGAAGATAGAGAAGTGGCTGCCGGAGCCAGACCTGCAGCGGCGGAGCGCACCATTCAGGGAAAAGAGGGGTGCAGGCGCTCGGTGCAGTCATAGAGGCATACACACGGTTTAATATTTACGATGATTCACTGTCATTACGACAGACTTTAGGATTTAGAAAACGGTATTTAACACCGACTCACCAGATGTCAGGGTTATTTTTGATTCATGAGGAGAGAGACAGAGCGTCGTTCCTCTGGGAGTCCGTGACTTCCCCTTGTCCGGTTTAGTAATCTGTGTTCGCCTGACTGAACAGGTGAAATGCTCAGTAACACGGTAACATAGTGGACTGAGCTGAGGGCACTCCACGACTCGTTACTGTCAGATCCATGTATAATAGTTATCCTAACATTATGAGGGTTATATACTGCTGCACTGTTAAAAAGTGAAACATGAACAAATTAAATTAATAATATAATTTCAATTATATTATTATATTACAATTGCACACTAGGGCTAAATCTATCCTGATTTAGCAGAGTGACACATTAATCAACAATTGCATTAACTGTTAGTTGCTTTATCACAACCTTTGTTGTACAAATCACAACTAGATTAAAAACGTTATAGTGGGAATAGAATAATATATATCTTTCATTAATTAGCCCACTGTATGTGCAGTAGTTCTCAACTACAGAAGCAACTAACAACATGAATAACTCTCACTTTCTATTCTACTCATTCATTTATCCAAAGTCACCTTCCTGATATTACATCAGGCAAATGGGCTCTGCAGAGTAAATAGGACGTGTCTGCAACACACCATGATCAATAAGTAATAAAACCAGTTATTGAGGTGACACTTTTACTTCTGTATTGTAGTTAAGGATTGTTGCTGTGTGGTGATATAAAAATCAACAGACGGTAAACATAGATATAACATCTGAATAGAGGTCATCGTCGTACTGTATTGCAGAATTTGTGCTTTACAAATGATCAGACATCAATAAATCACTAAGTCAGTTTAAATGGTTGTTATTATCCCTCCATACGTGTTACGTTGTTAAACTTACTGCCTTTTCTATATTAATACAGTGGAGTTAAGCAATTTAAGACATAAGATCTAATTGATCTTAATAGGGCAGCTTCACTACATGTCAAAACTCATGATTGTATATACTATTTTTTCCCCCGTTGCTGTATTGCATTTTTCAACAATGACTTATTTGTGATGGTCAGACAACTAGGCCTTTCTCCTGCATCTGACTGTGTGAGTTTGTCTCTGCAGTGACCAAAATGTTTGGTTCACTAAGGGCACACAAACAGATGGTCTCGCTGTAACTTCCAATTAGATATGCAGTTTAAAACCCTCATCGAGCCTCAACATAGTTTCATCTATAAAGAAATTCTGCCGCTTCATGTAAGAGATTTATTCTGGGTATCATCATATATGTGTGTGAGAGCTGGGGGCCACTTTTTCTGCTTCAAGGTCTTCGATTGTGGAGTATTTGAAGGTTAATTACTGGACCTGAGTTATTTTCTCCAAATCAGTTTGGAGACTGCAGGAAGTCATACACATGTGGTAAGTCTGAACATTCAGTAGATAATTTCTTCATCTACATCTGCAGATATTTAGTGACATGTTTACTTGTTTACATAGTAAAAATCACTGCAAATTATTGTTCAAAAGGAATCCCTGTGTATTTGTGTTAAGAGGTTTCAGATGATATTTCTTTCCCTCCTTCTCTCTCTCTCTCTCCAGACACAGATTAGATCTAAATGGCTGTGGTGTCCAGGGAACTAATTAAGAGCTTTCATGGTGTGTGTCTGTCTGAAACTACACAACTTGATATCAGTGTTGGGGCTGCCGAGCACTTAAAGGTCAACCTGACTTATCGACGACCCGGCTGAAACAAGAGCTGCTAAGTTGCTAACCAGCAAGATGCCTGCATGCACACATGCACATATGAAAGAGAGTACCTCATGGGAATGCACACACACATACACACACACACACACACACACACACACACACACACACACACACACACACACACACACACACTGATCAACACATGATCTCTTTTAATCACTGTGAGAAAATACAAATGCAGCATTGTGAAGAATCCATTTGTGTTTCTATCTATCTAGCAGCGGGCACTTTTAGAATAGTTCTGTTTTAATATAAAGGTTTTTATCATTTAAAGTTAAATATGGCTTTATGATTTTTTGTTCATAATTTGCCAGTAATGCTGCTTCCTTATTTGTTCATTCATATTACAGAGCTAATAGCATGTGTACATATATTCATTTAATTCTGCAGTGACTTCACACACATCCTTGCTTGAATGCACTGACAACTTAACCAAGAAGCAATTGTCCCTTTCCTCTAAATCTGCAAAGTCAACTATCCTCTGCACTGACCCAAAAACCTGCATTTCGACTCACAGCCTCTTGTTAATTATATAAACTATATAATTTTGAATGTATATACAATAAGCACTCACTCACAAAATGTTGTAAATTCAACTTGCTTCACTCTAAGACCCTGTTTCCTTAGTGACTGAATACCTTGCGCATGCAGCAGTTGTCCGTTATGGAACACAGTACTCAGCTTTGAATTGTCAGTGCACTGTAACAGAGACACACTGTCACAAATGCACACTTTTACACACACGAACAGCCAGTTTGAAATCTGAGCGGAGAGCCTGCGTTGCAAATACATTTGCATACCTCATCCTAAACTGATTTACAAGTTAAAATGCCTGCAGAGGTAACTTGAAAACAAAACACTGCTTGTTAGAACTCACCCAGCAACAAATATGTTTGAAACAAACACTGAGACATTTACCTATTGACAAATACCAAGAATCAGCACAGGCCAATAATATAAATGTGGTTGAAGAGACATTATGTTAAGGATTAATTATTTATAGAGTTAGAAAGGCCTAATTCAGAGGGGTAGTGAGCAGCTCTCAACGTAATGGCCCACGTCCCTTTGTAATTTCATTATGTATCAGAGGAGAAATGTGTCCTTGGGGATGTTAGTGCAGCATAAGCCTGTAAATGTAATGAGATTTTGTCACTTTGTGTGATGAAATCACCCCTCCCTAAGATGAACAGGACCTTTAAATGAAAGCCTCACGTCCATCTTTTGCAAATTTAATAAACACAGAGCTCCTTTTGCCTCATGTCCTTTTTCTGTTTGTGAGCATTAGATGTGTGTATTAATTCATAAACATATCTTGTATCATAATCTCTGAAAGGTCAAAGTAGTTAAGATAATAAGATAATGGACGTGCATCTTTTTTCCATTTGTAAGATTGGAATAAGTCACTGAGCCACAACGACACCTGAAACATCCAGAGTGCAACTGTACAGAGCCAACAGTGTCTCAGTGCTTTTTGACATTATTAACAGCTGATTGAGTTCATCAAATTGTAAGTTTGTGTGCCCAATTGTTATCTGCGTTTGTTAGCAATTGTGTGAAAATGCTATTTGTCACTTCTCCATGGGGAGGCAGAGTCTGTCTAACAAAGTACTGTGAACTTCAACAATGAGAAATGTGAAGCTGTTCTGACACTTAGTGGAGAACCCTGTAATAACATGTGAAGGTCAGTTAAACTAGTTGTTGTTAAATACTAGGCAATATGGCAATCCACCTACCTGCATTTCCTGTTCAATGCGCAGCCTCTCTTGACCCAGTTCCTCCTGATAGAACTGTACGACAGAGAAAACATTTTTAAACCTACTATAGGCATTAACATAGGAAATAAAAATGAATACTTGATCTTAGCATCATTGGAGGACGAGGATACACACATATCAAATGAAAGTGAATAAATAAACCTCTGTCAAGTGGTTGGTTTCATCAGATGACTTCTCATGCTAATACTTGCATCCATAGTCATCTACCTACATGAGTAGTGGGACTTTTGTGACATATATAGCTCTTAACATAAGGCAGAGGAATGTTACTTATGCTGCTTTAAGAGCACCTTTCTAGAATAGATGTCTGACCACTCTGACCAAGAGGCATGGTGGTCTAGGGGGTGATGAAGTAACACTAGAAGACTAATATAAACTGTACAGTCTGTCTGATCTCCACATGCAGTGAGAAGAACTAGCTACAACAAACACTTTCTCTCAGGTTAGATAAAGTAATCTACAAGTGGCTTTTTGCTAAAACTCAGCTCCAGAGACACCAAACAGAGTATGTTACATGTCACTAAACATTGTAATCAGAAATAAAAGGCATTTGTACCTCAACATCCTTGTCTTTTTGCAGCAGAGATGAGGACAGCTCTTTTACTTGTCCCTCCAGCTCTCCCACCCTGAGTGTGAGCGTTGTCTTCTCTCCAGTCAGCTCAGTGATGAGGACCTCCTTGCAGCGAAGCTCTTTAGTCAGCTCCTCTATTAACCTGAACACAGACAGACACAGTCGGTGATTCCTAGTTGGGTTTGGTTGTTTGATGTTGGTGATGGCTAAGGAGACGTTTTTGTGCACCTGTCTTTGTTGGTGTTGGATGGGGACAGGATGCTGGGGGGTCTCTCAACCTCTGGGATGTCCTCCATAGGGGTGTCTAGGGAGACAAGCGAGGCGTGGGAGTGTGATCCAGCCAGTGAGGCCATTCGTTCAGCCTCACTGCGTGCTAGCCGGGCTTCCTGCGAGACACACAAGGAGAGAAACAGTTATTGTTGGTAAATCTGTGGCACCTACATGAGTTCGTGTGACAGTAGAGGACCAACCTCCTGCAGGAGCTGAATCTTTGCCTCAAGCACTTGCTGCATGTGGTCGATTTCCTGCTGTCTCTCCTGACACCGTCTCTGCAGCTCTGCCTCATTGTTGTTGGTCAAGCTCTCTGCTGTTGTGCTGCCATAGAGACACACACACACAAACGTGTAGTCAGAGTTTAGTATTAGGACAAGACGGAGACATTAGCCAGAGTCAAAACATAATATATTGTCATCAGTTTCATGTCTGCTTACGGCATAGTGAAGACTTTTCCACAAATAGCAAGTTCCCTTCTCGCAAGGTTGTTATGATTAACATCAATGTAAACAGTAATCTCTCAGTGATGATATTCGTGAAGTTTATACAGCAGTAGGTGAAAAAAGTAACCTTTAGTTCAATGGCAGACTTACTGTGTGAAAACTTTTTTTAACTTTAATCTAAAATGTGGAATTCAAACATATACTGTTTCTTTGTGTTCTTCTACAACTGCGTTTTATAGCTCATGACATAAGAGTTTCTCTCACGCCTGCAGACTCCAACTGTGAAAGCATCTGTCCGTATCACTTAGTCAGTCAACGACCCTATCCCAGAATTCCTGCTCCTAGAATGGCGCACGCCACTCTGTCGCCACGAGTCCTGCTCAGAACCATCTCTACATACGTTTTTAACTCTGTCCACCACATGCAACAGCTCAAATAACTGGGATATTTTCAACCAGTCTGAGTAATGCAAATGTCTGTCTCTTGGACAAGTGTCCAGTATGTGTAGTGGAGAGGACCTTCAGCCCTTTATTGTGTGTGTGTGGGTGGGTGTCTGTGTGTTTCCAGAAATTCCTGTAACTGGTTTTAGCAGTGATGTGTGACAATGTAGTTGAGTTCAAAAACGGTGACTATGCAGATTTATGCAAGATATGCAAGATTCCTCTCTGATGGAAGAAAGCAGTTTAATATAATATCTGTAACAATACCACAGTAAAGGGTGTCCACCAAGGGACTGACATCAGCAGCAAAATAGACAGTGCTATTAAAAGCCAATTTACAAGACATGTTTGTTTTACAAGAGCACTGACAGCTGGTTAGTGATGAACCATAACTGTTGTACTAATGCATATTTCTTTCAAGCTCTGTCCTGGAGCAGGAGAAGCTCTGTGGGTAAAGGGCAAGATCTGTTTAAAGGCCTGAGAAGTGTTAAAACCAAAAGACGGCTGCCTTTAAATCACCTGAGATAATGCAGACATTACATATCAGACATTAAGATCCTAACATTTGGTAAAATATTTAAGATTTTATGAAAACTATAACTCTGTGTGATTTGTGCTTCCCAGCAAACCTTCACACCTGTCACACAAGTCTCTCACTTGCTATCATAGATGACCCAGACTAGATTATTAAAAGACAGTGTCTATTGTCACTATTGACACATTTATGACATTAATACTTATAGTATAAGTATAGTATAATTTATACAACAATCATTTTTTTGTTTAGTTTTTAAAATTGTTTACACATTTACACGGTTTGTATTATTACACCTAATCTCTGGTAGGGGCCACAAAACCAGTGAAACAAGCTACAGAGATGGGCTTAAGTTGAAGCTTTGATTAAATTACTGTAAATTACTGGATAAACCTGTGTCTGCTCTGTATGTACTTTATTAATCAAGGTCTATGTGACCTACCCTGACGGGTATTAGAAGAAAGCCAACACCTGTTTGTGTTGGAAAGACAGAGCGACCTTCTACATAAAATGATCTATACGGTGGCAAGAAAAAGTATGTGAAGCTTTCATTTCCATAAAATGTGATCTGATCTTCAACTAAGTCAACAGTATTAACAAATATGATGTATAATGTTAATGATTTTCTTAACAAGACTCCAGGTATGCATCAGGTAACACCTGACTCCAATTAGCTTGTTTGCGGTCATTATTCCAAGGGTTCACATACCTTTTCCACGCAAGCACTATGTTTTATTATGTTTTATGGTTGTTCTCAATAAAAACATGAAAGATCAGATTTTTATCTGATATGTATAATGCAATATAGATGTATAATGCATCTATATACTTCACACGTACAGACTAAATAATTAATATTAGTGGACTTACAGGGCTTTGTCCAGAAGCTGCTGTTTCTCCTGAAGCTCCTGCTTCAAGCTCTCTACTTCCACCTTCAGCTCGATATTCTGCAACAGATGAAGCGCAGTAAGGTCAGAAAGGTCATTAAGTGAACTGTTGATGACACATCAGCACCACACACTGTCTCCTCACCAGCTCCACATCTCAGCAGGTCAAGTTGAATATCTCAGTCTTGCCCAAACATCCCAGCTGTCTTAATTAACATAGAAATATGTCAATATTAAAGCTCATGTAGACCTGTGCTTAATGCACTGCACCTAATATAAAACATATTTACATTACACACTTATCATGGCTTCAATAAAACACTGAAGATATAACTAATAGTAGATAATAACTAATAAAATAAGCAGGAAATAAAATATAGCTATATAACTGTGCAGTGTCTGCATGTTGGTACACTGGAGTTTTGTCTGAATCTTCACAGTTTTTCTTATTCGACCTGTTCCCTGCTCAGTCACTACATCTCGTCATCACTCCTTGATTTCTCGGTCTCAGCTGTGAATGAGAGCCAGTGGGTGTTTAGTATCCTCTGTAGAAAACATCTGACCTCGCCGTCATGAACGGTATATTTAGAGCTGGAGAATTCAGAGCAGCTCAGATACTCACTCGTGGGGCCAAAGGCTAAACTCCACAGTTTGTTTACCTGCAGGGGACATCTGAGGGGGCAATCAGTGTCCTTACATTGAGCCAGGGGACAAAGGATTTAAGCAGCAGGAATGTGGAGCTCATACCTTCCAGTCTGACCTCAGACAGGATAGAGAGGACAGTTTATCTGTCTGTCTGCTGGACTCACATCACAAACATGCTCTCCCTGGTTTTATCACCTTTATCGCAGCAGTTTAGTTTGTGTTCATTCCAACAGTCCACTTTCCCTTTTAGCTAACCCCCCTTTAATGTTGTCTCTACCTCCTTTGTTTCCTTGAAATGATGTCTTCGTGCATGTCCTAGTCTGTTTACACTCACAGAGAGCTTTTATTAAATCAAGAACTTTGTTTTGAGATTTTTTTTCGATGGATACAAGAAAACTTCCAATTAATGAATATCCCCTGGAGTACAATTACATCCATTATTAAGAAATAGAGGGAATATAATACATGCACAAATCACATTTTTGCAGTGTGTGTTGGAGTGTTCATTAGGACAGGATACAGACACATGTCTACAACATTTATGCTACAATCACTTGAAATACATTTAGTGCACTCACGTGATTTCCATTTAAATAACTGTAGGACTTTTAAACCAACTGTCTGCACTGGAGAAGGAGTGAATACTCATCTAAATGCTTATTATCAGTTTTATTTGTAGAGACCTATTCTCACTTTGACACAAAAACATATTTATTTTGTAAGTTTTTGTTGAAATACAAATTGAATTAGTGATTTAATGATAATGGTAAGATGGAGACCGAATGATTTAATGTTGTAAAACATAAAAAGGGAAATCTAACAAAGGGGGCGAGTACTGTTCACAATCAAATAATACAAGTAAAAGGAACATGTATTCCCTTGAGTGACAACAAGTTGGTTTACAGTAAGAGATACATTTCCCATCTTGAAAACAGCTCTATATATAGACACCCATCACAGTGCACCTGCTATTTTGGCCCCTCCTGGCCTCGTGGCCCTCAGCAACAGATCCACTTATAACCAAGCAGTGCAATACAAGGAAGATGGACACACTAAAAAACAATAAGAGGACTATCAAACACACCTGCAATAACTGATCACCTACAGCGCTTCAGTCCACCTAATGACAAACTCCTGCTTTCCTCTGTTTTACGTCACTACATTTAGAATATCTTTTGGGTTCTGGACAAAACATAAAGATAGAACAGTGATGAGGATTTTTAGCATTTTATAAACAGTATAATCATAATTATCAATTAAAATCTTTATTATTGTGTATAAGTAATCATTATTTGCACCAGAAGTGAAAATTTATACACTTTTACAAGTGTATAGTTACAATTTAGTAGCATTTTTATTGAAACGATGTACCTATAAAGTGTTACGTGGCATTACTACAGTAAATAATGCTTTAAATAAAATGCATCTATGTAACAAACCATATATTTCAAAGAGAAACTTAACATGTGTTATTATGTATGAGTCGTGTCATGTGGACACTCATATGGAAAACGTGATAAATAAATCAGTGTACTGAACCTGGCTCTATAAATAGAGCCTCTCAGGCTCAAAGAGAGATCACTATGTGCCCAGAACCAACACACTGGGCTTTACTGTATTACACTGAAAAACTTTGGAGCGGGGACAGGAACACTGCCTTCCAGATGGATATCTGCATGATATGGGATCAGTTTACTCTATCATGGCCGGTATGCAGTGGAGGATAAGTGGCAGGATGCTCTGGGCTTGTTCAGCTGGATCACGTAGCCGTTTACCTTTCTCATATCAGAGAGTTGTTAATTATTAGAATAGGTTTAGATTGAGGGAAGAAAGAAAACAGGATATGATTTATTAAGTCATATCCTGGACTTAATAAGTTCTTAAATCACAACACCAACCTTAACCTAATTTTAAATCAAAACCAAAACCAAGAGTAAACTCAGTTGCAAGGACAGTAAAAATATCTGCATAAAGTAACACAGATTGACTGACACACATCAAACACACATTTACACTGTAACTTAACAATACAAGCACATAAATGGTGAATTCGAAGAGACAAACAGCAACTGCTGATTCGTTTCATGATTAATTTAACTTGTGTTTTCATGTAACTGTTTAAGTTTCTTCTTCTTTCGTTAATTTTTATCTTTTGTTTTTGTTGATCAATCCAACAATATTCAAGTTCATCTTCAATGTACAAAGATTTAAACAATAAACGTTCAAATTTTGCCAAATTATTATTATGTCAGCACTCATTCATTACAACAAAGCATCATTGTTTGATGTGCAATACTATTAGGATACACAACCTGAAATGACACTACCAATACTTTTTTAAACACTGGACTTCACGAGCCTGATTTGTGATCTTATATTATATATATAGTCACTTTTCCTAGAGGACCTTTGTGAAAAATTTTAAATGTTACATTAAAAAATGGCACGAGTCTCTGTATTTAGTATAGTATTAATAGATTAACTTAAACCTACAGGGTTTTCTTTCAGAACTTGTAGTTATTACAGCTTTCAGGGCATAAAATCGTAAGCTACTTCCAGTATAAGACACTGACAGACAGAAGACAACAGAGGTCCTACTGGACGGCTGACAGCAGCCACACACACAAACAGCATCATTTTAAAGTTCCTGAGCACAAAGCAGGTTAATGTGTAGTCCCTTAAAAGACAGTCATATCTGAAAACACACATTTGGTACAATAGACTACCAGGTCAGTGTGACAGCGGGGTCAACAAACAGTCAGTAACGCAACTCAACAGGATAACACACACGCTAACAATCATCTGATATCACTGATAAAGACACAAATGAACTGCACAAATCATCAAGGAAAATCAATGTCTGTGATAATATGGCTGTTTGTGAACTGACCCTCAGCCCCTTAAGAGAAACCACTTCCAGGCCCATTCGTCGCCAGTCACACAGGTCCCCATTCACTTCATCAGTCACAGCTGCTTTACTCACCGTGCGGTAGACATCTTCGCTGCTCTCCTCATACTTCTGCTGTATCCTCTCCTCCAGGAAGTAGATGCGGAGCTTGAGGCTGAAGTTTTCCTTCTTCAGGTCATTCAGGTGCTGTGACAAAGTTCGGTAACCGTTAGACATGACCGTCAAAGAGCGCCGACACTGCTTGACATGTCTCTTATAGGTCAGAAATGAACAGATGTCTTCGATCTCTCCATTTCATAGGGAAATACAGAGTCCATGTTAAAGGACGGTGACTGTCAAAGCACGTCCTCGTGTTAGAGTTCGGTAACTGTTAGACATGCTACCTCCTTCTCCAGAGCATAATGCTGCACCTGAAAAGTACAAACTATTTACAAAGTAGCATCCCAGTCTCTAACAGGCCATTGGGATACCATGCACAAAGCTACACACTAAGGCTTACACATTCACACACACACACACACACACACAATTCTAAAGGGGCGATTGCGGTGCAGAGGGCTACTCTGCAGCCCGGGCGGTCAGAGATGCAGCCATGTCAGCTCCATGGTTTGTTCTGATCTACTAGGGGATGGGACAGAAGCTTATTTTACAGGAGGAAACATCTCTGGAATCCCAGACTGTCAGGGGAGATGGGTGGTGGGGGAACAGAGGGGAGGAGGGACGGAGCAAGGGGGAGGTAGAAGGCTCAGAGCTCACAGTCACTTGTGATATGATGGGAAATCTCACCCCTCTGCAAAACAGCAGTGCTGACTAGCAGGATATGAGGAGAAAAAGGGGGTTGGATGTGAGTAAATTTGCCCAGTTTATTAACTTCCCTTTCAATTTACTTTTGAGTGCGAAGGTTGATCCCATTGATAGAACAGCTGAGAGTCCACCTACACCAGCCTCCACGTTATATAACTAAAACAGTCACTTAATTTTAGTCTCCGTTGGTTTGACATGAAAACAAAGTAGGCGTACATTTATTTTGGTAGGATGCATGTTGGTCAAGTGACTTAACAATTTATTTTAATAGCTCACTCAGTATGCTGGTACACTTCTAGACAATCAAACTGGGAAACACTGGACGAAAGGAACACAGTCAACACTCTATTGCTTTGGGTTTTTGGAGAGACATTACACCTCACAGTGGGATTTTTTGCTGAAGTAAACCACATTTTTCCAACAAAAGGACATTCTTGCTTGGACAAAAAATATAAATAACTCATAAGTACTAGGATAAAAAATATTTAGTTTGTTATTGCCTACATTTTAAGAGTCAAGTAACAGGATTTCTGAAAAGCAGCTATAGAAATTAACAACATGTCTGGTTGAGAATAGTCACAATGACTGAATGACAAATTAAGGTAAAAGGGCTCAGAGTTGTATATTCATATGACAATGTATTCATATTTTTATATTAATTTTATATATATTTTAACTCTGAAGTCTAATGTAACAGGTGTGGCTCTTAGTGACAGCCGAACAGATAATTATCACCAACCTCAGCAGGTTTTTGAAAATATGTTTAGCTAATTGTTTTATTTTAATTATAACATGCTCCACTGACAAAAACTAACCAGTGTGAGGAAATGAAGTGAGAGGGGCTGATGGCAGTAGGACAGCCAGATGAGTGGAAAGACGCTAGATGAAATAAGAGATCTGGGAGCTCTGAGCCACAGGGCTATTAATAGGGAGGTGTACTGAATCTTACAGAGTGGTAAATTCCTGGATGTCCCTCAGAGGCAAGTGAACAGAAAGACACTAAGTAGCCTGCATGTAACCACATAATAAGGAACAGCCTTGGCTAAAATCAGGTTTCATGGCTGTTCCATCCCGATCCAATACAAAAAGGGTCTGCAGTACAGTGAATGAAACACTACACATGCAGTTACATCAGTGTCAGATCTTGATGCGTTCAGTGAGTGTGCCCATTATAGTGTCATATTACGTCTTGTTGCTAAATAATTAAGAGCAAAGATAGGCTAGGCGCCAAGCAGAGTCTCCTAACACTATGGATGACATCATGTCCATAGTGTGTGTTTTTAAACATCACACATGATCCAGCCACATCTTTTCACACACTCACTTTTCAGCTCTTCATCAAAGCTGAATAAACAGGAGTGAATGTGTCTACATACGTGCGCTCAGCGTATGTTGGAATGTAACAAGCGACGCATTCAAAAGTGACTCCACCTTTGAATCGGTGCTCGCTGTCAGAAAGTAACTTCAGCTTTCGTGACCGGCTGGTGACACCTCCTGTTTTAACACGGCTCAGCTGGTGGTGCAGCTGAGCCGTCATTTACATTCAAAGACCGTCCATGGTAGCAAGGTTATAGTGACAGTTTTAATGCTTGGCCTGTGTCTGGTTCTGATCTTGTAGCTATGTGTGTGTTTGGAGAGGACCACAGAGTGTAACGAAGTAAAGTGTGTAGTATTTTAGTGAAGAAATAAATAAGTAGTAGTAGTAGTAGTATAGTCCTCACACTACTCTCCAGCCTTTTTACTCTGTCTTGTTTCTTGCCTTGTGTTTTTGCTGACCTTGGCCCTTTGTACGTTTTGCCTTCTGTGTTTCGGACCTTTGCTCGTTGTGGATTTGCCCCTGGATTTTGGACCGTGGTATCTTTGCCTTTTGTCATTGTAAGTTTTGCCTGCCCCTTTGGCAGTGATTTTTTGTTGTGTGTCCATTTTAGTTCTTGTTTTGACTTCCTGGTTTCAGTTGTTGTACCTCGCTGTGTTGGGGGTTGTTTTCTGTTGTTACTTTGTTTTCTTGTTTCTCCGCTCCACTACCTAGTCAATGCTTTTTTCAATAAAAACACTTTTACTTGTCTTTATAATTGGGTCCTTTAAAACCATAATTCTTACATTATATATTTCTACTGGATGACGCAGTCTGGGTATCTCAGAGGATAATTAGCTGTATTTGTGTACATATTGCTACTTCAGGACAGCAGTAGACATTACATGAGACGACTAATGCCAAAGAATATCTTTTGGGGGTTACTAATTACTCTGGAGATAGAGCTGGGACAATATAAAAAACATTTCCTCCTTTTAGTCTTCATGCTAAGTTAACTGTCTTCCAGAATTTACTTCAGATATGAGATTATCAAATAGTAATATTTCTTCAAAATGCCAAACCATTCCTTTAATTCCTCTCTTTAGGTGCATTTATTTAAGGCTCAGATGTTTAGTCTGGTTTAGATAAGGAAGGGAATCCTGGCCAATCCCTGCATACACTAAACAGTGAGCAGGCTGAACAGAGGAGCTTGTTCAGCCAGTGACTAATCAACAGCAAGTGCTGCAGAAGGAACCACATGCAATCCTTTCTGCCAGTGGCCATCAAACTGTACAGCTAGTGCTATTAAATAGTATCTTCTTAATGGCAGACAGTAGGGTAGGGAGACAGACAGCTGAATGTTTTTCACTGATCTTGTGTTTGTGAGCATGTAGATACAGATTGTAAGATGTTTGCAAGATGTATTTGCTTTGAGATGTTGAACGGTTTACCTATTTTATCTCAGACCAGCTTCTGCACATGTTGTCATCTCCTGTTTTGGTTTAATCTCACTTAGTTGTGATATTTGGTATTAAGGAAAGACTTTGTAATCACATAGAGGAAATTAATGAGCACAGACATTATTAATACCTCCCTGTAGGTGAATCCAACCTCTGTCCTCTGTATGAAAGGTGGAGTTACCCTCCACTATATACTCATACTGGTGCAATAGATTAAGGTGACAACATTTATTGCCAATGTCTTGAGCTACTGAGTTAAACACCAGCAATTTCCTTCTTCTGAGACTAGTTTTCCCAAGGGAATCAATAAAAAGTCACCTTGAGCCTTTAACACAACAAGCCGAGATTCCCTTGTCTGCACAACCACCTTAAATGACTCTTAAAATTATGAAATCTATTTTTTTAATTTATAACATTGTTGCTTTCTGTTATATTACAAAACGATGATTGATGATTATATATTCAGTCCACCCTATATAATCTTACTATTACAAATTAAGTCACAACATAAAGAACAATGCTCCTGCAGCTTGTCAGGAATTGGTGCATCAAGTAACATTCAAGTTCAGTAGTATACGTGTTACAGCATCATGTGGCCAAACATTAAGGGTGTTGTTTCAGATCATCTTTTTGTAAAATGTGGCTGGTAAAATGCCCAATAATAGTCCAACATACTGACCGAAAAAAACCTAAAGTGGGCCATGCTGTAGCCAGAGGCTGATTTAAAACATCAGGAGGGTTCTGAGAGTTTTCCTTCCCATATCATCAGCTGCAGGTGCTCTCCTATTCTGTGCAGTATTTTATTACAAACACATATTCCAGGTGGTTTGTTAATGATTATGCATTCCTGAATAAAAACATTACTGATTTCTTCAAAGCTGCATTGTTATCTGCTCACACAGAGAGAATGCAGCATCAAAGCAAATCAGCTCATTAGGATCCTGTAGGGAGACGCGGATCCACAAGATGGCTGCCTCTACATAATTCAGTCATGCTGAAGGAACAAGGTTGTGTCACAACAAGCTCTGTGATCAATCAGGCTCTCACCTGTTCAAACTGCTTGAGCGTGTGGAGCTGAAGAGGAAGAGAGTTGTCTGTTTCATCACTGCACAAATCTGAACCGAAGAAAAAAAGAAACGACAACATGAGCCACATGAGAACTTCAGGTTTTCTGCACAACCCTGGTTCTTTTTTAGAAATGAGATCTACATACCTGTCATGTGACCTGTGATTTTGGATGATGTGTTTTCTTCTAGAGCACTGTCCAAGAAGGAAAAAACATCTTAAGTTACTGAAATTACAAACAAATAGTGAATATCACACAAAATGACACGGAAAACTGGAGGGTCGTCAGTGGGTCCCAGCAGGGGAGAGAATAGACATGGAGGGACAGGAAGAGCCACTGAGGGTCAGAGTTCAAGAGGGCCATTTAACTAGCTGCTGCACCAGGACTGTAGTAAAACTACAGATAAACATTATGTACATTGACTGCACTGACTTTTGCCTAGGCTACTTCATGTCCTATTCAGTGCTGCATATTGTCCATCAGCGCTCCAGGCTGTGCATTGTAAATTCCTTTTGCAGCTGCTGGATCAGAAAATGTGCATACAGTTGCTGCATGCCAGAGTCTTAAAAAGTTCACCAGGTGGAAATAGTCACGGTACATTGTCGTGCAGGGCAGGGAATCATAATCCCATTTCATTATTGTTGTCTTGTTGTATGGTTACAGCCTTCCCGTATGTGGGAGGGATCTGATAGTCCACTAACCTACATATGGCACAAGGCATGGCATATTTTAATCATGTGAGTTAATCAATCAGCAGATAGAAACCCTGGGCACAAATGTGTCTGCAGTGACTGAAGAAGGTGACACATCAAAACATTTTGAATTATTAAAAGTCATGCTTTTATTTTCTCTTACTCTCTCGGCACCTGATTGTGAAATGAAATTAATCTTAGTCTTAGTCTTAGTATTCACAGGTGCCCTTTAAATATTTGCTAGTGTATCGTAATGTGTGTTCTTTTCCAAGCAAACTCAAACTAGGCCAAAATGAGCCTTTGAGAAAGCGCCGCTGTGCATTTATTTCCTAAGAAAATCCTTTTTAAGAGATATTACAGACACCCGGTGCAATATAACAAATATAGTGAACATTTTAATCGTGACCTCAATAGCTGTGTCCACCGATCCATGAAGCTTGCAGATGGGGACACAGCCACGTACTGCGTGGAGAAAGGGCCTTTACACCGGGGGGTGTAGCACTGCTGAATGATACAACAGCGAAAACATCATGCAACAGAATTTATCTTTAATGGTTGCTTTATGTAGCCCAACCCAACAACATCCCCGGCTCTTGTCTTGTTAAAATGCCCAATGCGCGTCAGGGTTTCACTGCGGTGCACACGGTTCGCTAAAAGCCGCCTCACCTCTCAGACGCTCCCCAGATTTGCTCCGGCGACAATGAGCTCCAATCCATAAAGGCTGTTCCTTCAGTCAGCGGCTATCCATGCCAGTAAGCTGCTGCCACCTGATCACCAGTCCATTATTCATTTTTGAGATGAAATACAACCAAACAGGAACATGTTCTCTGCGCGGTCGACGCACCGCACACGGCTCCAGCGCTCAGGTTTGGAGGGGGTGTGTGAGGATGCTTCCCGAGCCCCCATCCCACAGAGCAGAGGACCTGCTGTGCTGCCTGCCCACCGCCAGATGCGCTGAAAGGAACAATACCTCCTAAGGATGTATAATTAGAAATATTGATCAGCATACACGTTTTCTGAGCAAAGTGCTGCAGTTTGCATTGAGATGGGACATTAAACAGTTAACATGTAGATTAAACATGGATTATTATTCATCCTTTTTCAGTTCCTCGTCAAATTGATTGCTTTTAGAAAAAGAATAAGGATTCAGCAAAAAGCAGCAAATAAATAATTTATTCAGATATGAACTAATTAGAAATATTCATGTACACTAAGAGCAAAGCAGTGTTTGGAGAGGTATTGAGATTTTTTACAAACACAATTACAACCCTGCATTTGAACTTAGAATAAAAAATGCCTGCTTTAATATCTTTTCATCTTTGCAACATATTGAAGCTGGTGAAGTAACACAACATACTAGCAATGTTCTGATATTGAATTTAATATTTTAAGTCATTTGTCAATTGTAACATATCCAGACAATCAAATTTGTTCTTTGTAATTGCAAACTGAAAGCTGTGCCTGTAAAAGATATTTGTAAAACTGTTTCAGATTCATCTGGACAGATTAAAGACAGACAACAACTACCACATCATTATTACAGTTTTTCTCAGTCGCTTTAGTACAATTCTCAGATCAGAATTGAAGTTTGCAAATATGTGTGTGCATTTCTCAAAACTATTTGTACAAACAGCAAAACACTATGGATTTCTTGCAAAAGCCTGTAACTTGCTCAAAATCTTTAGTTCATCTCTCAAAACTAAGTCTTTATGTCATTGAACATGTCAGTGCCATCAGAATGTCAAGTCCTTGTGTCATTGTCTACGAACAAGACAGTCAAATTACTTAGTCATGTTGTCAATATAACTGTACTTTAGAGGGAGGTTCTGATGTAAACTATGGCTAAAGTTCTGATGACAATTATTGTAAAATGTAAGTTACACCTTTTTGTTTGATTGCAAGAGACTGGACAATATTCACATTTACACTTTTATTGTTTATACTGTAATTTGTTGACAGACCATGTCATACCAACATAGAAAAAACCCTGCAAACAGTAACAAAAAAGATAGGACAATATTCTGTACAACAGTACAGGCAGTGCAGTAGGAATTGGTGTGGTCTTCCTACACCTCTTGTCGTTCCTGTATGTTAGGCCACAAATTCTCATCCACATCACAGCGAATATCCTCTCTTGCAATGCAGCGTGGAAAGAATCTTTTAGAGTGTCTTATCCAGCCTCTGCAGGCGTCTGCTGTGATGTCATCACACGCTGCATCCATGGCAGCCAGGAGGGTCATTTGTGTAATTGGCTGGCGATCATACACTTTCCATCTCCATGCTGGGAAAAATTCCTCAATAGGGTTAAGGAATGGAGAGTAGGGTGAAATGAACTCCATCCGCATCCTGTTGTGGCCTGCAAACCATTGCCTGATGATGTTGGAGTGATGAAAACTCACATTGTCCCAAACTATCACATACGTCTTCCTCGGTTTTGCCCACTAACTCCTTCACCACACAGCCTCACTCCTCTTCCTCTTCTTCTTCTCTCTGGCTGTTGACCCCGTCCAATTCCTTGTCCTTCCATTGTCAGACACAGAACATTGTGTTGTGCTTCAGCCATATACAGTATATACTTGCCCATTGATTGTCAGTGAGATGCACCTTTGTTAGAGGAAGTCAAGTCACCTGAGAGTAATTTACCAATTCAGGACAGATTTAGAAAAAGACACATAATGGAGATGTATA